>NC_033642.1:5503387-5516588 GCF_001540865.1 Ananas comosus | reverse complement strand
CTCTCGTTGTTGGTTGTTGGAGAGAATGTTTAGATGCTAATTGACTGTATTTGCGACAGGAAGGTTATTGAAATAAAGGTAGAAGTAGATTGATGTTTGGAATATTTGTATCTTTGGTAGCAGGGGATATTTAGCGTTTTTGATAGTTTTCCACTTACTTTTTCCTGTATTTATTTAGAGACATGATGATGCCTTGGTGTTTCAATTGCAAATTACCTTATGGTTGGTTCTCCATCGGCGTAGTGGAAGTTTGCTCTGTTTCGATTTTTGCGACCAGGCATACCCTCATCCATTTTCACAGTTAATCCCACCACTCTGGGCAGTACCTTGGGATAGTTCGGTTGGAAGAGGTGGGATTTCGAAGAAGAAATTAGGAGTGGATGTAGGGTGGATGGCAGATTGGGATGCACGGGAGATCGTGATTGAAAGGCTAATATTCTCCTATTCGTGTTGTTTTAGGTATTGTGTTCTTCTTGATCAATAGCTGGGGTGCAGCCGGAGTTTTTCTTTGAGTTCTTGGCTGGCTATTTTGTGTATGTTCGTTTGTGTTGTTGAGCCTCTTTTTTTTTTTCGTTTTTCTGGAGAAAAATTGATTCTTAGCTTTCATGTGTTTTATGCATTTCAACCTTTTACCATCCGATTGGTTTGGAAGTCGTTAATTTGCTACTTGTGGTGTTACTTTTTTTTCCATGAGATCTTGCCCTTGAATGCTATTAATTTGTGGTGGTAGTTCGATGTGCATTAATTTCTGTAAACAAGGTTATTAATTATAGACATATTATTAATATTAGTTATTTCTGGGTTTTCTGTAGTTTGTAACAGGGTGAAGCCAGTTTTTATTGGATTGTAGTTGGAGGGCAAAAGTGAAAGTGCATTTTGCCAAAATATATTGATCTTCAAAAATATTAATAAAAATAAAGTATATATATAGAAAATGGAGTACAATTTAAAGAAAAATTGAGAAGTTTTGCCTAACATGCAAAAGTTAGAAAGGTTAGAATTAGTGTTCGACGCTTATTCAAGTCACAATTCTATCAATGATGAATCTAATAGTAACTTTTTGACAATTTTATTTTTAAATTTACACGATCAAAGAATTAGTTAAGAAAAGTCGATCATTACTTTTATTTCAGGAGAATCTGGTTTTAATAATGTGTGTTAGAAAAATAGTACTGTTCAATAGTTTTGTTGGAACGAAAGAATTATGCCAAGTTAAATAAATGGATAGAGAGTGAATATATTTTATGATTTTTTTTGTTGCAAACATTTAACAATTGGCAATTTTTTGTAAGTACGGAATGTTGCAAATTTTAATTCATAATAAACAAACTCTATTCTCAAGCCTTTCTCTTTCAAACTCGGTAAATTTTGAGGCCAATACCTTTTGAAAAGGTACCGTTGCCATTGTGGGCCTAAGAATCTACAATTTTAACTTATATATATATATATATATATACAATTTTATTTATAAATATATATTTATTTATTATATATAATTTCATATTGAATTTGTTAAAAGTTTAAACTTTTAAATTAGATTTAAAAATTAAAAAATTAAAAAAATTTGTATAAAATATTTTAAAAAATTGCGTAAATTTTCCGCCGCGAAGCGCGGGCCTTCACTAGTTACAATAATGATAAGGAATAGATAGATAGATAGATATAGATAGATATTTATATAGATATCGATAGTAGTGGTTGATTGATCGGTGATGTGTTTTAATTATATACATTGGAATCTGTCCGTATGGTGAACTTACAATATTTTTTGGCTTAACAACAATATGTTATACTTTGTAGGAGAAAAACTCAAAATTTTAAATTTGAATTTTATTCTATTTGAATTTTGAATTTATTTATTTAATATTTATCATAATTTTTTATTTGTTAATTTTATTATTTTATTTATTTATTTTATTTTCTTTCTTAGTGAGAAAGAAACTAACGGGATATTAGATTCGTTCCGTTTCTTTCGCCAAACGGAATCTCGTTCCGTTGTAGGTTCCGCTTCTTTCTCGTAACGATAAAGAGCATGAAATCCTTTTCCTTTTTATGTCATTTCTTTTTCCCTTAGGTTAAGACAAAGTAGGCAGAAAGATAGTTTTTATCCATTAATTCTTTCATCTTTCATTATTTTGAATATTTTTCTTATTTACTGGGTGTTGAAAGAATCTCCGTCAACCTCCTTCACGATCGTGCTTACAGAAGGAAAAATTTCGGTCATACTTTGGGGTGTTGTTTTCGGTTAATCCCGCACGTAAGGATGGGAATACGCCTTAGGGGGCAGTGTCTCGCACGCTTCCGGATAAGATCAAATCTTTATTATGATATTTGCGTTTATTTGTAAGTTGATTTATTTATTTTCATCACAAAATTAGTTAGATTTTAGGCTAAATTACAGAAAACTCTCTCGTCAATACCCGCTTTTTCACTTTCCCCCCCTGTCATTTAAAAACCTACACTTTGCCCCTTTGTAAAATAAAAAATGTTTACAGGGGGTACGCCGTGACAAAATGACCAAAATGCCCTCACCATCTTCGTCTTCTCCCCCAACCTCGCTCAACCGTCGCCCCTCCTCTTCCGTTCTTCGCGCCTCGCTCAACCGCACCTCCGACTCCATTTTCCTCCACATGCTTCCCCGCTCTTCCTGCACTCGCGTTGCCTCCCCATTTCGGCGACGATAGAGAGGAGATCGGAGTGGGCATGGATGGAGAGGCGTGCGAGGGCGAGCGGCGGAGAAGGGCGAAAGGGATGTGGGCGAGGGCGAGGGCAAGGCAGTGAAGGAGGGCGAGGCGGCGAGGCGGCGAGGCGGAGAGAGGCGAAGCAACAGGGAAGAGGGCGGAGGGATATTTTTGGCATAAAAAAATATTTTTTAACGGAACACTAACGGTAGGGGATGAAGTGCACATTGTTTATTTTACAAAGGGGCAAAGTGTAGATTTTTAAATGACAAGGGAAGAAAGTGAAAAATCGAATTTTGACAGAGAGATTTTATGTAATTTAGCCTAAATTTTCATTACGGTATTTTCCCGGCATACTTTACTTTATAGGTTTTTTATATTTGGTATACTAACTTTTTTTTTTCCTCAAAGGCACCACTCAATTATCATATTTTTCAATCGCTATATTATAAATAAACTTATTATGTTATACAAAATCTGTTAAAACATATTGTTTTAAAGTCGCAGCGTATATTCATTTTATTTTGACATAAATTGTAACAAAATACATAAAAATAATAAAATAATAATTTAAAATACTTGATAGAGCTTTCAATGAGTTTATCAGGGGATTCATTTTACATTTTTTTTTTTTACTTTTTAACCAGTGGCTCTTAATATTTTGTTAGATTTTGTCAAAAATATAAATTTATTAATAGTAATGTAGAGATTGATGAGAATAAAAAAATAAAAAATAATAATTTAAAATAACTTGATAGAGCTTCTAATAAGTTTGTCATGGAGATTCATTTTATATTTTTTTTACTTTTTAGTTTTTAAACAGTGGCTCTTAATTAATATTTTGTTAGATTTTGTGAAAAATAATAGATTTATAGACAGTAATATAGAGATTAACGAGAATAAAAAATGGTTTAGTATACCTATGAAAAAAAAATGGGTAAATTGCACTGTTACCCCCTGAACTTTTGGCGAAGTTTCACTTTACCCCTCGAACTCCTAAAATAGACATCTAACCCCCTAAACTCTAATATTTCGTTCATATTACCCCTTCCGTCAATTTTCCATCAAGCTCCGTTAACCGGAAACTGACGGAAGGGGTAAAACGAATGAAATATTAGAGTTTAGGGTGTTAGATGTCTATTTTAAGAGTTTGGGGGGTTAAGTGAAACTCGCCAAAAGTTCAGGAGGTAGTAGTGCAATTTACTCCGTAGGGAACTCTTGACTATAAATTATTTTATTATAATATGTTACTTATGGATTGACTACTAATCCTCAAGTTAATGATCATGCTTGATTTTGAATTTATATATATTTTTTTATCATAAAATAAATCATACCATAATTTATCCTATATTTTATTGTAATAAAATAAAAGTGAAAGAAATGAATTAGAGAGGCTTAAAGATAAAAAAAAAGCGATACTAACTACCTACGATGCTCGAACACTCTACTATTCTGGTGTACTTGCTAATATGGTTGATTTACAATAGGTGTCCTCACTCGGATATAGAGATTTTAATTCTCAGTTAATTTTCTGTAGTACTCGTTTGTCCCTTTTATCTTTAGAAGCATTGTTCTATAAAATACACTTAAATAAAATTGTTGTACTTCATTTCAGCCAATTAGAAATTTTTAATATAAAAATATAAAAATAATTTATAGTAAAAATTTGGGTAAATTGTATTGTTACCCCCTGAACTTTTTGCGAGTTTCACTTAACCCCCAGACTCCTAAAATAGACATCTAACATCCTAAACTCTAATATTTCATTCGTTTTACCCCTTCTGTCAGTTTCCGGTTAACGGAGCTTGACGGAAAACTGACGGAAGGGGTAACATGAACGAAATATTAGAGTTTAGGGGGTTAGATGTCCATTTTAGAAGTTCGAGGGGTAAAGTGAAACTTCGCCAAAAGTTCAGGGGGTAAACAATGCAATTTATCCAAAAAAAAATGCATAAGGTAGAAAAGGAAAATAAATCTAAAATACACTATTGTTTATAGTAAGACAATATTTTTTTTTAAAAAAAATAATAGTACAATATAGCAAATAAAAATAATACTAAATTATATTATAGTAGAGTGCAATTAAGCTTTTATTTTATAGAATCTGGAAACTGGTTTGAACGTGTTGGGGACGTAGAATACACCGTAACAATTCAATTGGGTGACGTTTAGAAGGAATGTTCGCCGTATTTTGCCCAGTTTTATTGCTGGCACTATTATAATTCCAAGTTGCCAAAAATGCACGGAGATCCTAAACTATAGCCCGTTGTAAGAGAGGCCGCTACGTTTAATTTTTTAAAAAAATTATATTTTAAATTTAGTGATTTTAGCAAATTAAAAAAAATTATTTATTTGTCTGTGATTCTATTAAATTTGATAGTTTTAATCATTGTTTCCAAAATAAAATCAGAATAATTAATGAGCAATAGTTAATAATAAAATTTTTAACTAGCTAAAGAAGAACATATATAGTATAGAAAATTAAAAATTAATTAACGCAATGTCAATCAAAATAATTAAAGTCAAATGGACCATCAAAATTGTTTCATGTGAAATTACATGTTAAAAAATTCTGTTATTGTACGTAGTTTTTTGTTAGTGATTGGATGTTCTTAATCATAATTAGAATAATTGTTAACAGTTAAATTTTCTGCCGATGATTGATAACTGAGTCAAATTGGTTGGTTTGCCCAATCCGACCGTGACTCACTCTCTAAAGTGATTTGATTCAACTCTTTGAACTTAATAATAAGTCAACAACTGTTTTGAACCGTTCAAACCGATGGTTTAACTATCAAACCAGCAAATTGATCTGATTTTAATCAAATCGGTCAGATTTTTTTTTTTCATCGAGTCATATTAAAATTTAACAGCCTAAAATCTACTTAAGTTATTTTATTTCATATAAACATAAATTAGTATTTTTTTTTTCAATTTGTTGTTGATTCTTTTTTCAGTCTTAGTATTTTTATCAATTTTTGTACGGATATGTGTATTGGTCCAGGTCTCAATATCAATATTTTTTCTAAGACAAAAATGGAGAATTCTACAATCAAAATATTTTCTATCTAAATTTTTATGCGTATCAATAATATATCCTTCTTCTAGATAATCACTAATAGCTGTACTTACCAATACAAAAAATGATTCGTATTTCGGTTTATTGAAATTATATGGAATTTTGAGAACCCTGTTTACTTGTAATCTTGACCCATAAATATATAAATCCCTCTTATCCCCATAGTTCATATATTTATGTGATAAAAGATCATATCTGTAGTGTTTTTTCCATTTTTCTTTTTGATTTGTCAATGAATCCGCTGCATAGTAATTTTGTTTCACGTAATGAATTAATTGGTCTTTTTCTTTTTTATATGAATCCGATTTAATTGAGTCTTTATTTTGAATCCTATAACGTTGATTGATTCTATTTCGCCATTTTTGCGGTACTAACCGCGACCATTTGGTTTGAGATAAATTGTATTGATAATGCCCATCGATTGCTTGTTGAACCCTGTGAATCACGTGAAAGTAGGATACTCCAAATTCGGGGGTCAAAGAGTTTCATAAAAGTTTTTGTGATTAAAGGGGACAATCTTTACATCGATTTCTTCCGAAATGGGAGCAGTCGAACAAAAATTCTTTAATCAAAGGTGTAGTAACACAAGATTGTCTTCGATGTAAAGATTAGAAGATTGTCAAACCTGCTCCCATTTCCTGTTTATCCCCACCATATCTATACAGCTCGGAGACGTCGAACAAAAATTCGTTTATTTGCATCAACCTTTAGAGGGGCTCATTCAAGACTTACTCGAACGATTACTCAACAGAAAATGAGAGCTTTGGTTTCCTCTCATCGAGATAGAGGCAGACAAAAGAGGGATTTTCGTCGTTTGTGGATCACTCGGATAAATGCAGTAACTCGTGAGAATAAGGTATTCCATAGTTATAGTATATTAATACACAATCTGTACAAGAAGCAATTGCTTCTTAATCGTAAAATACTTGCGCAAATAGCTATATCAAATAAGAATTGTCTTTACATGATTTCCAATAAGATTATCAAATAAAGGAGATTCCAAAGTAATATACAGGAATGATTGAAACAGAATTCCCCGGAGAATGAACTCCGGGAAGATATAGAATAAAAATAAATTAAGATAAGTAGTAGAGATGAACGAACGTGTTTCAATAAAAAAAAATATTTCTTCTTCTCCCCCATTTTTTGTTTCTTATATTATAACACAAGAATCAAATCTGGATTCTAGGCCTTTTCGAACAAAACATCAATCTGAGCTTGAGTTCCAATTGGATTTTTGAGTCAATTGAGGAGTATGCCTATTTATTTCTGGTTCTAGGACCAGTAGTTCTTGGGATCGACTCAGCTCTCTCAAATTGTTTCTCATTATTAAGAAAAGGTAACAAAGATAAAATACGAGCTTGTTTTATAGCAATAGTAATTAATCGTTGTTGTTTCAAGGTCAATCTATTCACTCGTCTAGATAATATTTTTCCTTGTTCACTAATAAATCGACTAATTAAACTCATGTTTCTATAATCGATTCGATCCCCCGATCCGATTGGGGGCAAACGCCTACGAAAAGATCGCTTGTATTTACGAAAAGGTTGCTTGGATTTATCCATGGTTTATTCCTTATCTCTAAAGTTCTATTTATTTATTCATTTCAGATCCAACCGAAATAGGCTTTGATTCATATATTATTTGATTCATATACTATATATCTATACACATGAAATAATATCTACATAAAATCGGATTTTATTTGTATATATTATGTATATTATTTATGTTAAGTTCTTACTCTTCCTGTCCTGCTCTTTGGAAAGATCGAACACATGATGTTCCCTTCGATCTATTTCTTGATTTCCCCATGAATTGTATGCTTATGACAATAGCGACAAAATTTTCTCAATTCTAATCGACTGGGTGTATTGTGGCGATTCTTTTGAGTAATATATCTAGAAATGCCCCGCGATTCCTTATTGACACTATTTCGGACACAACTGGTACATTCCAAAATAACTCTGACTCTGACATCTTTACCCTTGGCCATGAACCTCCTTTAGATTTTGGATCGACTTAACTTAACTCTTCTATTTTCGATCCGAACCGAAGAAGAAGAAAAAAAATCAATAGAAGTTACTAATTAGAAATTCCATTTCTAAACATTTCGTTGTAATTCTTCTTATTATCTTATCTAATTAATTTATTATCTAATTAATAGAATATGTATTAATATAGTATATATTAAGTTAAGTAATACAAAATAGAATAATAATTAAGTAATACAATTTCTTTCTAACTATCCATTATTTCTATCCTAAATCCCAATATTTCATTTAAGTATCTTCTTTCTATGCTATGATTTCGTGGAGCCTGCCCTAGACTGGATACACGTTTGAATTTTTTTTCTGTTTTCCAAAATTCGATCTTGGATCTACCGGATTTTTTATGAGGTTCAATACACTTTTTCTTTCTCTTTCCTTACTATCCTAAAGGATTGAAAGGGAGAGGCGAAATTTTAGTTACGTCATGTGGAATTCTATTTCTTCATTTCTTCGCATATCAATAACTAGAATGAAAAAAAGGGGAATGACAGGGCATCTGGGAATAAACGATTAATTTCTATCAATAGACCTGCTAAAGACCCAAACCATAGAGTAGTTAACACAGGTGCCACGGAGAGATATGTTTTTAGATCTCGCATTGAAAATCCTCCTTCTTTATTGTAATACATATATTGTCAGATGCTGTAGTTCAAGATCATTTTTATTTATTTTTACGCGGATTTCCTAACAAAAATGGATATGTACAATGAACCAATAGATGAGATTTTCCTGTCACTAAAAAAGAAAAAGACGACCTCTTCTTCCTGAGCATTACGGATAAATATTCATTATTTTTTATATGTTAGGTTGGGTTTCAGATGTATATAATTCTTATATTATATGAAAACAAAAAGAAGAAATGACAAGAAAGTTGTATATAGATAGAGGAGAAAATCAAGATGTGGAAAACTAGACAGGGATTTTGTACAATGACACTGTACAACAATTTTGAAAAGGGATGTAGCGCAGCTTGGTAGCGCGTTTGATTGGGGTAAACAATTTTTAACAAGTTAAAATCCTCTCATCCCTACCCATTACTTATCGTATGGGCAGTAACGAGGGATTAATTATTTTCGATTCTTTTTGGACAAAATTTGGAGTTTAATTAGCATGCGAAAAATCATCCTTTTCTTTACTGCTTTATCTCCTGTCGTAAGAAAGCGCTCTTAGTTCAGTTCGGTAGAACGCGGGTCTCCAAAACCCGATGTCGTAGGTTCAAATCCTACAGAGCGTGATTCCGTCTATCTTATGTATGTCGAATCACAATAAAATAACTTACCAAAACAAAGTTGAATTGCAACTGGAATTTGACCTCCTCCCTGTAGGAGGTCAATCAAAAAAAGAAATGTTACTCAATCAAAGGTCCAACTGATCACCACGTCTGTATTGTAAATATGCAGTCACAAATAATCCTGCCAAAGTAATAGGAATTAGACCTAAGACGATTCCAAATAGAAAAACTTCAATCATTTCGGTTTGTTTGAGGGGATAAAAAAAAGGGGTAAGATCTATCCCTAAATATTAATCTGAATTATCCGCGAATCTCAATGACCAAGAAAAAAATTGGCAATTGGTGTGGGAAAGAACCATAGAATATCTGGAATTACCGAGAAATATTTTTCTGAATTATTTATTCAATTCATTTTCAAATAAGTCGTATCTTGTTCAAACCAATAAATAGAGCTGGGGTTATAGTTAAAGCAGCCAGTATAAAACCGAAATAACTAGTTATAGTAAGCATGAAAGGGCTTTATTAGATATGTTTTTTTTTTTTTTCTACATATGTTGATAAAACACTTACCTAAGTTTCCATTTTTCCCAGATACGAGGGTAATAAAAACCAATTAAGAGAATTAGTTTAGTTCCAATGGAAAATTCATGATTCATCGGTCATTATAGATAATACTAAAAAAAGATAGAGTGACATAACATAGGTAGAAAAAAAAATTGATTCATCAGATGTGACATCGACCGATCCTGTGATTCCGAATCAACAGGTTCATTGTGCAATTTTTGAGTTGAGTAAAGTAATAGTAATAAGAACTGTGTCGTGTAACTTCATTCGAAGATGAAATTCAATTTTCATTAATTTTGGAATAAAAGAATTGGATTTGAAAATAGCTTCAATTCCATTTTTTTGGAGCGAACGACCTGATACTACCTTATTACTTATTTTAACTCATTGCATTCAGTATAGTAATAAATAGGTTAGTTAATTACCCATAATATATCGAATAAGAAGAAAAAAAGGTGTTCCACCATCCATCGATGGATCTATCGAGAAACAAAAACTTTTACTTTTTACTTTATTNAGAGAAAGGGGAGAGCGCGAGATGACGAGAGGCGAGGGAGCGAGAGAAAGCGAGGAAGCGAGAGAGAGCGAGAAACAGAGATAGCGAGAGGAGCTGTGCGGGAGAGAGAAGTGTAGTAGGGTTTAATTTAAGTTAGCTTTAGCAAGAAGTAAAAAAGGGGTGAGGTTAGAAGCTACTGGGTTAATATCAGCCATTGGATCTGATAGTTGTAGGATATATACCTTCCTATAGGAGTACAGGTAGACTTTTCCCCAAAATAAAAGTTGAGGAATTATTTGCATACCTGCATCTCTACTGAACCAAATCCACTTTCAGAATCTAAAATATTTAATTATCAGGCCTTCCAATCCGCCCATAATGGATTCGATCAAAGACTCCACATATAAAATGGCGTCTCAATTTATCAGGCCTTCCATTGCCCTCTCTTTACAAACCTAAAAAAATTATAACAGCTTTACTCAATTTTTCTCTGAAGCAAATTAAAAGTCGATGCTCTCAAAGATTTGAAAATTTTGAAGCTGCTCAGCCTTTCCTGTAACACAGTTAATCCAGATTTTGCGATTTCTTTTACTTGGCAGACCAAATTACAAGAGAGCCAAGAATAGAAATCAAAATTGCTCCCTATGCTCTTCTATAGTAGTGAATGTTGAGCTGTCAAGAAAGAATCATTTTTGAATCATGAAAAGCTAGAATCATTTGTGAATCATAGAGAGATACTACTCTTGTTTGATTAGTCAATCAAGTAGAATTATATTATGGGAGCAATAAAAGCAAAAAGGACACCTCTTCGGGGACAATGGCAGAGGCACATTCTGGAAAACTGCTAGCTACTCCAAGCCATGCACGGCAATGCTGTGGATGTCCTTCCGGACCAAACATTGTGTTTCGAAAGACCTTTTTGTCGAGTGTTAAGCACCAATGTCATAAAAAATTGCCAACTGTTTGGAGAAAGGAAGAAAACTGCAATAACAGAAGTCGAAATGAACAGAGAAAACAAATCTATATTACAGCTGTAAGATGTTGATGATACAAGTACAGCTTTTTAAGGCTTCCATGGTTTGATAGTTGGCTTTCAAGTTCATCCACACATCTGCCAATTTAGATCATCATAGTAAGCATGCATATAGACTAAATGGAAAAATAATGAACAGAAATCCAATATTAGTAAAATCTAAAATGTGGAAGATAGCTATCATGGGCAAAGAAAATATTTACATATTTGTGTATTTTTTCGAGGAAAGACAATATGTACTTAGACATCATTAACATTAAACCACCAAGCTTCACAACAACTAGCAAAGACAGCATCGCATGACCATCAAATAGCGATATTATGCAAGTGAAGTGCAAATCATAATAGCTGCATTACCTAGACCAATTACATGCAGCATTTCCTTTCGGGTAGATACTGTAGCCTTTTCCAGATGTCTAATATTTATTGATGATCGTGAAGACGTGACAATCATTAAGATTGCTTCCGTAAATCCTGCAGCCATAAGACTATCATCAGTATAAAAAGTAAATGCAATAAGAAGATTCACGAAGCTGTCATTTGTGATGATTACCTATATAATACCAAGGTACTTAAAAAGAATAATCCAATCAGGAGAAAAAAAAACTAAAATCAAATCAAATGAGGACTTGCCTGATAAATATTCTTATTAAGATGATAGCTAATCAGTGATCTAACTACGGCTCTCCATGGTTTTAAATATCTTGGTATTTTAATGCATATTTATCACAAATCAAACGCACAGAGCCAAACCAAAGCTCCCGCAAGTTTGATGCTTCTACAGTTTGCCTTCAATCTACGAAACGAACAGCTTTCTTCATAAGCTCTGTTTGGTCTATATATTTCTATGAAAGCACTATTTTAATGGGCCCGCAGATGTCATGGCAAAACTATCAACTGCTTTCTGTGTGAAGAGTAGATCAAAGTTCCAAAACTTTTTTGTAATGTGAGAAGAAATACCATTAGGTCTTTTATCAACCATGCAAAGCAGACAAAAATGACTGATACGTAGTAGTACAGCATAGATTTCTGACAGAGAGATCGATCTCATGTCATTGCAGAGATGTTTTCCCCTTGGGGCTTTGGAATGTTCTCGAGACAATGTACAACTTGCTGAAACAGGCCCTTCAAGGTAGAATCTTAAGTCAAGAGCGACCATCCCTGGGGCACCAAGTAAAAATCAGATTCTTCCAGCACAAGATGATAGGTAAGAAAGAGCATAATTAACCTTTTATTGCTGCAAAAAAAAAAAAAGGATGCCTGTAAGCATTGATGCTTGAAATGGTATCATTCAGTTCAACTTGCACTCTTATCACTATCAACAAAAGCACATTATGCGGAAACAATGAAATTAGTGACCTAATGAAGTTTAGATTTATACAACAGAAAGTAATTTAGATATTTATTATAAAATATTCTAGTGCATTACTCTGGTACCGGTACTCGATGCCACTTTTTCAATTTAGCAGCAGCATTGTTCCGGAGTCCATTTTCGCTCCTGGTTTGCGCCGAAAACACCCAAACACTTCCGAAACTCACATCTAATCATCCCCACGCATCCAAAGCAACTCGGGGACGTCACTTAGCACACTCATGTCTCACTTTGATCAATTCGATCAAAGTTAGTATCGTGATTCGGGGATTTGGTATATCTATATAACTATATAATCGAGAGTTTTACTGTGACCGACGTGGCCGCTTCTCCGCACTCGCGAGGAAGAGAGGAAGAGAGAAAAGAAGAGGAAGAGAGAGAGAGGGGGGACCTGCGTGCAGGCGACCCGCGCCCGTAGCACGCGCGGGGGAGAGAGAGGGAGAGAGAGAGAGAGCAGAGGGAGAGAGAGAGAGCAGACGGCGCCCTCCCCGCATTGGGGGGGTCCGGTGGGGTCCACCGGCGAGAGAGGGAGAGAAAGAGAGAGAGAGAGAGAGAGAGAGAGAGAGAGAGAGAGGGCAGAAGGAGAGAGGGGGCGACAGAGAGAGAGAGAGCAGACAGAGAGAGGGGGAGAGAGAGATCTCTCTCGCCCCCTAGGCGCGCGCGGGGGGTGCGGGCCTCTCGCACGTGCCCC
>NC_033642.1:5268447-5503362 GCF_001540865.1 Ananas comosus | reverse complement strand
ATACTTGCGCAAATAGTTATCAAAAGAATTGTCTGACATATTTCCAATAAGATTATCAAATAAAGGAGATTCCAAAGTAATATACAGGAATGATTGAAACAGAATTCCCCGTGAGATGAACTACGGAATATATAGAATAAAAAATAAATTAAGATAAGTAGTAGAGATGAACGAAACGCTGTTTCTAATAAAAAAAAAAATATTCTTTCTCTCCCCATTTTTTTTCTTATTATTATAACACAAGAATCAAATCTGCCGCATTCTAGGCCTTTGCAAACAAAACATCATCTAAGCTTGCGTTCAATTGGATGTTTTCTGAGTCGATTGAGGAGTTATGCCTATTTATTTCTGGTTCTAGGACCAGTAGTTCTTGGGATCGATCTCAGCTCTCAAATTGTTTCTCATTATTAAGAACTGGCTAACAAAAGATTAAAATACGATGTTTTTTATAGCAAATAGTAATTACATCCGTTGTTGTTCAATGTCATCTATTCACTCGTCTAGATAATATTTTCCTTGTTCACTAATAAAATCACTAATAAATCATGTTGTATAATCGATCGATACCGCCGATCCGAGTGTGCAACGCCACTGAAAGATCGCTTTGTATTTCCCGAAAAGGTTGCTTGGATTTATCCAATAGTTTATTCCTTAATCTCTAAAGTTCTAATTTATTTATTCATTTCAGTATCCAAACTCTGTTTATTCCATATTTTGCGAACCCTTAGCTCCATGGACAAATATGTACTGCCTGAACAAATGGAAGGAATTGAAATCTAGATCAAAACACTATGTCATGATGAATGAACTGCCTAAACAAGATATTCTTGAACGGCGAACAACCAGAGTACTCACGTACATCAAACAATTTCCATTATTGAAACCATGAAATCCATCGGATAATCAAAATACGATGTCTAATGAAATGTGTTGCTATCTTCTTCAATTAACGAATCATTGGTTAACTGAATAACAAAGAAATAGGATAGAAAAGTAAAAGAAAAATAGAAGACCTTCTCTTTCTCTTCTCTCAGGGTCGATGATCTTCTCAATGGAGAAGATCTCCCATACGCATAATATCCATTGACCGAGCCTTCATTTAATTGTTTTGTTCCAAGCAAAAATATCCACGGAGCCGTGTCCTATTAATATTCACGACCAAGAGACTGGATTCTCTTTCGAATAGGCCCTGAAAGGAGAAGAAAAGGCTGGAATGCCAACAGCGTCTGTCTATTCTCTAAATTCACCGTACCGATAGTACCATTTTGGTAACGTCCAGTGCAAATCACTGAATGGGAAGTCGCCAATCCTAAAACCGGACTAGACTATGTAGATGTACTTTATCTTTGGGGTACCGGTGGTATTTTACCAGAGTTTCTATCAATCTACCCTTGTAACTGAGCTATATCCCCCGAGCCAAGTGCGAGAAGGCAAAAAGAAGTGCAGATGCTTCTTCTATTCTTTTCCCTGGCGCACGGCTCCTGACTTGAACCAGAGACTCGCCCGTGAAGTTAAATCATCGCTACCTACGATCCAACCAATGTGAGAGAAATCAATAGATTCCTTTTCAGGAGCGATTCTCCTTCCCGAACGCAGATACAACTCTCGTTGTATGCGCTCTTCAAGTGTGCTTGTTCCCCTTCTCCTCTTACCTGGCAAGTTTTGTGAAATAACTTCGCGGCGAAGAAAAAAGAAGGCGTTTTAAGAGACCCTCCTGGCCAACCCTAGACACTCTAAGATCCTTTTCAAACCTGCTCCCATTCGAGTCAAAGATCGAAGACATCTTTACATTCAGAATATCACGACATTAATCATCTGCTTACGTAAAAATTGAGATATGGTGGTGCGATAAACACCAATCAAAGACATTGAGACATCCAAAAAAGCACTTGATCATGTCCAAAAATTTGTAGCCTACTTGGATATTTGAGCATTTACCTATAAGAACGAATTTCTGCAATGGTTAATAGTGTAGTTGCAATTCTTGGAAAATGGGAATGATGATAAATCTTTCTTACTTACATAGAGCTATTAACTATGTTTATATATATGTACGATTTTATTTTTTATATGGGTTTATTCTGTTATTATATGGTTATTCTGTTATCCTTTGATCTATCTGATTCGATTGAAAAATTATCATGTCCGGTCCTTCAGAGGATGGATCATAAGAATTCCCTATCCCAATACAAAGAAAGCTGACTTGAATGATCCTGTTTAAGAGCAAATGGCTAAAGGATGGGACATAATTATTATGAGAACCTCGTTGCCCAATGAATCTTTTTTATATTTTATGGTTCCGAGCTAGTAAGTTTAGTACTAATTACATTCAATGAGGTTTGCTGGTTCTAGAACTGTCAATGATTTGGTATTAATCGCTTATTTTCATTGTGTTATTACTCTTTGAAATATTACCCGAATCGGTACTTCTTTCCGTTTGTCAAATACTCCGCACAGTACCAATAGTATATCGGTGTTCTTTTTAATGGTTTCAGTACCGCATGGGATATTCACAGTACCCTTTTTTGGAGAATTCAATAGATTCCAAGCGACAAGTAGCTATCAACAGTTTATTGATCAGGACGCAGTAGCTCTTTGGTTAGTATTTTGGAGCAACATTACCGATGATAAATCCCCTAAGATGTGTCGAGTAAAGGATCGGTCAACAAGACGGCGTTCTAGGCAGTTGTAGATCTTATCCAAGACTGATTCATTTGATGGATTGCCATGTGTGAATCGCTTAGAAAAATGTGAAGTGTATGAGCTAAGACCAATAACGAAGTAGTTAAGGGGAATGGAGCAAGCTACCCATGAGACAAAAGATCTTCTTTCTAAAAGAGCATTCGATTACGAAACTATGATATGTCCATAGTCCAATATTGAAATCATTTCAGAGGTTTTCCCTACTTGTGCACTATCGGCGCTTGTCACAAAACAATTCGAAACTGACTCGACTTTGGTCAGGAAACAGGTCCGAGTCAAATAGACATGAATCAGCTATTCTTTTATACATTATCATATTTTCGGAAACCTAATGACCGATTGATATGGAATATGTAAATACAGGATTTCCAATCTAGCAGAAATGCAGGGCAAACAGATACTCAATTTTAAAGTGAGAAACAAACAGTCATACTCGATTCTCATCGATACATATAGAATTCATGAGAAAGCTGTATTCGATGAAAGTCGTATGTATGGCTAGGGAGGGCGAGATCTTTCTATTTTTTTCGAGAATCACACCCTACAATATGGGGTTCTTATAAAGCCAAAAAAGTGCATTCAGTTTTTAGCCCTTATATAAAAGAAACTGATTCTGAACCTCTTTCACGCTCATGTTCACGGCGGGTACTGCAGAAGAAAAAACTCCAAAATCCGATCCAAGTTATTGAATCATTAGTAACTGTTGAGTTAACCGTTTATTATGAAAACACGAGAAAAAATCATTTGGCTTATCAAATATATCTATGAGCCAGTGAAAAAGATTCAACAAAAGACAGAAACAAATTCACATATCTGTTTTACGTCAAGCAATTACTGGAGTAAACTCCCGATATAGCAGTAAAATTCTTGCTTTTCAAATTATCTATCGAAGCCGTGGAAAAAGATTCAACAAAAGGACAAAAACAAATCACACTATCTGTTACATCAACAATCGTTGGAGTAACTCGCGATATAGCAGTAAAATCAAGACGTGTAGGCGGATCACTCATTCAATCCTATTTGAAATAGGATCTACACAAGGACAAGCACTTGCCATTCCGTGTGGTTATTAGGAGCAGTCCCGAAAGCATCCAGGTCGAAAATATGCTTATCAAATTAAAGTTTCCGAATTAGTAGAGCTGCTGCCATAAGGGATGGCGATGCCTATACGCCAAAAAGGAAGAACTGCAATAGAATGCAGAGGCCAAAAAAAATTTGAGCTTTTGCACATTTCGGTTAATCGGCTATGAACAGGATCTATGTAAGACCATAATCATGGATCCATAATCTCAGGATCGGAAAAAGAATCAATATAAAAGAATGAACGTATATTTTCTCGATAACAAACAAAAGGAAAAGAAAGATTAAAAACATAATCATGTACATAACTAAGCCCTCTTGGGGCATTGCTTAAGAAAGAAGAGGAATCTTATGAAAATTATCATGGAATAGTTTGGAATCTATCATGGGGATTCCCGTAAAATCCTCATTCCAAAAAATTAGAAAGTTCGAAAACAATTGGAACTATTTTCGGAGATTGGAATGCGTACTTAATTCATGATCATGCAGATTACAGAATGAAAACTTCATTTCGATTTCTACGAGAATTTTGATGAAACGTGTTCATTTGCTTCTCTTCCATGGAAGTTATCATTTTTGCCAGATATGTATCCTAATTTTTGGTCTAATCTTTCTTCTGATGACGATTAACCTCTGATCAAAAAGAAGACCTTGGTTCTATTTCACTCTGTTCACTAGTTAGTAATAAGCATAACGGCGCCCTATTGTTCGATGAGAGAGAAGAACTATAATTAGCTTTTCTGCGAAATTTCCAAACAAACAATTTCAACGAAATCTTTCAATTTCTATTTTACTATGTTCACTCTATGCATTCCTCTATCCGCGTAGAGTACATTGAATGGTACAGCAATGCCTATAACAGAGGTTTGTATTCGTATTAACAGCTACTCTAGGAGGAATGTTTTTATGTAGGTGCTAACGATTTAATACTTAGCTTCTCTAGCTCAGAATTAGTTTATATTCCATACCTATTATCCGGATATATCAAGAAGAGATGTACGGTCTAATCAGGCTACTATGAAATAATTACTCATGGGTGAGGGCATAGCTCTTTATTCTGGTTGCATGTTTCTCTTGGTATATGTTCATCTGGGGGAGATCGGGAAGGACAATCTTTAACATTCTTTACATGTATATTGCGCGAAGTTGTTTCCCTTTTTACTTTAATCAAAAAAGTTTTTGTGATTGTTCCAGAAGAAATGAAACAAAGATACGGTAGAACTAGGACAGTTATTGTATGAGGTCTACCCAATGCTAGATGCAGAGGCGCATAATAGATCGATATGAACATCTGAGCTGTCCCGTAATAAAACAGTTGTTGCTGACTCCTTCTCGGTTCCTTCTTCCATAACCCGAGCTCGGAGAAGGAAGAGATAAGAGGGCCCTATGGAGAATGTGGTCAGAAATCCATAATAGAGTCCGACCACAACGACCGAATTTATTATCTTCATGCATAAGGATAATATAGTACCTAGTAGAAAAGATTTCAAAATCATCACAAACCTCCCTTTTCTTTTCTATTGCAATTTCTCGATTATTATATGATGATTCTTTAACTTTCCATATATAGAAAGAGATAGATATAAATGACATCTTTATGTCATAAGACCAAAGGGATATTAAATGAATGTAATTGGATATAGATGGAATATAATGAATAGAGCCACTTTGGGGTTCCCTATGAAATGAGGCATGGAACAGAGCCACTACGAAGAAGTTCCGGAGGTTACGAAGGAAGCTTCGGACTCATATTGTTCATGGGTTGAGAACGGGAGATTCGACCTCATAGAGTTCAACTCCCGTTGTTCCTCAGTAGCTCAGTGGTAGAGCGGTTGGCTGTTAACTGACTGGTCGTAGGTTCGAATCCTACTTGGGGAGATTTGATTAATTCTTAATTAAAGAATGAAGAATTGAATTAAAGGGCTCGCTTTGACCGTTAGGAGTAGGTAACCCGTTCCCTATCTTTGTTTCTTTGTTTCTATTGCATTCTATCTCATCGTATCACATTCAGTTCTACGATATTGAGAATCACCGTCAATACCTCGGCGTAGATCCGGATAATCCTTGTAAATAGCCAATTAAGAATTCTCAGATGATGTACTAGCAGTGCCATCTTTGATGCAGTCATCGATTCTCCCGATAGGCCACAATTACCGCGAGCAAACATATTAATGACGAGGAACGCATTTTTGCTATGCTACTAATAATACTTGTACTTGCTCTGCTATTCTGCCCAAGCCTGGCTGAGGAAGAGTTACGGGGAGTAAAACACAAATATGCTGATTCCGGCCTTGGTTACTATATGTAATGCTCGAATTATTCACGATAAATAAAAAGAAAAAGTAAGACCATTCCATTTCGACAAAAGACCATACCCAAGTCAATAGCTTTGTTCGCTATCCCGATCATATTTTCCTACCCCCAGAGGTAAAGTAAGGGGCCTTCCCTTTTGGGAAGGCGTGGCGAGGAGGATTCGAACCCCCGACACCGTGGTTCGTAGCCACGTGCTCTAATCCTCTGAGCTCACACCCGTCTCCATGGATCTGTTCCCGGGAGTACCCTCAAAAAGGAACCTTTCCTCTCCTCAGCCATTTCGGGTTAAGAAGATGTGAAAGCGCCTTTCTCTCTATAAGAACAGTGCGTTTCGAGGTGTGAAGTGGGAGAGAAGAGATGTCATAATTGAGGTTTTGAATAAGACGACCTTTGCATTTTGGATTTTGATCTTTTTCGTATTGAAAAATATTTTCAAAGTCAAATAAGAGGTGTTAAGCTTTTTATCATTCTGGCGTCGAGCTATTTTTCCGCAGGACCTCCCCTACAGTATCGTCACCGCAGTAGAGTTTAACCACCAAGTTCGGGATGGATTGGTGTGGTTCCTCTACGCCTAGGACACCAGAATATCGAACCATGAACGAAGAAAGGCATGAGAGAAAAGCATATTGGCTAGTGATTGTGAGGCCTCAATTCTTGACTAGAAGGGACACCAAAGGCCTCTGCCCTTCCATCCCTTGGATAGATAGAGAGGGAGAGCAAAGCTTTTGGTTTTTTCATGTTGTCAAACAGTTGAACAATGAAAATAGATGGCGAGTGCCTGATCGAATTGATCAGGTCATGTAGGATGAATCAGAAATGGGAGCAGGTTTGAAAAAGGATTTTTGAAAAATTTGTTATAAAAAGTGAAACTTAAAAATTTATATCTATTTAATTTGATCAAGAAATCACTAATATATTATTAAGTATGACACTATATGATCAGTTTATCTCTTGTGATCGCCGGAGAGCAAGGTGTTCCGGACTTAAAGATGAAGATCAAGAATTTTTCGGTGAACGTCGGAGGCAGAGAAGCCACGGGATGGAAGACGAAGCTCAGTTTGTCGCCGATGATCGTCGGAGTCCGAGGTGTAACGGTCTGGAATTCAAAATTCACCAATGATGATGTTGCCGTTTCTGGGATTTCGGCTGCGGAAGGCGTACGAAACGTCCTATTGTTAGGCGGCGCCCCTCTCTTCGGGATATCCATGATGACCTATCGAACCCCTTTTGTCCGTCTATCTTTCCATCCTGCTTTAGAAAACCCACGGTCGATGCCTTGGGTTTCGCACAACTATAGCATTTATTTCTATAAGGTGGGAAATAGAGTAGGCTTTAATGCGGAGATCCGATTATCGCCCTCGAGCCCTGGACCAGGGATCTGCAATATCGAGCCGACGACTATCGCCTTTCTTTATCGGAGCCTGGTACCCTCGTGCTGGGCCAAGGGCTGAAAGTCTCTGGGCAAGATAGAGGAAAGAGTGTAACGGGCCCGCTTGGAGTCGGGCCCACTTTTGCTTATTCGCGGGGACCTATTAACGATTTGTGGTCAATTAACTCGGGCCCCCATGGATCCCTAAGTCTCCCGGGCCCACCTGATATCATCTCCCCCCCCGGGCCTGGCTAGTGGATCCCTAAGTCTTCCGGGCCCACCTGATACCATCTCCCCCTCAGGTCTGGCTAGTGGCTCCCCCCGGGCCTGGCTTGTGGAGGAGGGCCTCTCGCGAAGACGGAGGTAGGTTCCGAAAGGAGAAGACCTGCAAGCCTTGGCACTGTTGGTATCCCTCTGGGGCCACCTAATCTCAGTTCTGGTATGCCTTTCTTCCTCTCCACTACAGCCTACTCGGGGCCCCTCTGTTTGCTTTCCTGTGCGGCCTCCCCTGGAGAATCCAATTATCGGGCCACGACTTGTCGCCTCACCCTGGCCCTCCTTAGGTGGCCTCTTACTTTGAGCTCCTCTGATCCCCCATTTCGTCTGGGCCCGATTGTTCAAGGGGAAGGGCCTGGACCCAAAGTGATGTCCGCCAGGGATAAGTCACTTGGGCAAGGCAACTACGGTGTGGTTTCAAGTTTGGAACCTCAGGGCTTCCCTTTTCTTTCGGGCCCACACCCCGCCCGTGCTCTATCGGATTCGGACCAGCCATTAGAAGGAGACGGCTATGGGTCTGCTCTTTCAATGGACGGAGACGGATGCCTACCCCTGCGTGGTTTGGGGGGACTGAACAGGTCTAGCCAACAGTTGCGTGCCTCGGCGAAGGGCTCGGTGCTTGAGCGGGCGAAGTTAAGGAAAGTGCTACTTCTGGAAGGTGAGACCTCCAGCTCGAAGACCCTCGCTATCAAGTGGTCCAGCAATAAGGTATTGTCGAAGAGTGCTCACTGCGGGGTGAAGCTTTCGGTGGCTAAAGCCGAAGAGCTCCACGACTTCATGTTGCGCGGATGACCTGTTCTTCGTTTGGACTCGTGTTGGAGCCGCCTTTTGTGTGTGGTGTGCTGTGTGTGTTGGAGCCGCCTTTTGTGTGTGGTGTGCTGTGTGTGTTGTTCTTTTATCATGTTTAGTATAATTTCCTGGAATGTTCTTGGTCTTAACGACCCAGTCAAGCGTCGTGCTGTCAAGTCTGTCGTTTCTATGCATTTTTGTTCAGTCATCTGTTTCCAAGAATTGAAAGTTGATTCGGTGTCTAGATCCTTTCTACGATCTTGCTGTGGTTCAAATTTCGATAGATGTCACTTCATTCCAGCTTGTGGGGCGTCAGGTGGTATAATCATATGTTGGAGTTCCAAAGTCTTCTCTTGTTTGGAGGCGTTAATTCGGGATCGCTCGCTCACTCTTCGTTTTAAGCACTTGATCAGTGGAGAGATCTTTTACCTGTCAAATGTGTACAGGCCACCGACATAGGACGGGAAGGAAGAGTTTTGTTCTGAACTCCTTTCACTCAGAAGAAGCTGCGTTAACAACTGGGTTATCTTTGGGGATTTTAACCTCACCAGAAATCAAGCTGAAAGATCTGGAAACCAGTGGAGTACTAGAGCGATGTCCCTGTTCTCAGACCTCATTTCGAAGCTCGAAGTCATTGACCTGCCCATTGCCAACCAAAAATTTACTTGGTCAAATATGCATAGTACACCAACTCTGGCCAAACTGGACAGATTTCTTATCTCGACAGAATGGGATCAAACCTTCCCTGTAGGGTATCAGCAATGCCTCGGACTACCTCGGATCATACCTCGATTGTGTTATCTACTGGGACCTGTCCCACTCCACAGAGATTTAGGTTCGAGAAGGTTTGGCTCACTAAAGAGGACTTCTCCAACAATGTTCCAATCTGGTGGAACGAAGTCACTAACAAGAAGTCGGCTATTCTCACTCTAATGGCAAAACTCAGACATTGCAGGGCTAGAATGAAGTGGTGTAGGACGAAGTTTCACAGTATTTCTAATGCTATAAGGTGTCTTCAGGATCTTCAGGAAAGTACTCTTTGCACGGCCCCAACTGACTTCTCTTTTGTTTGTCTGATTCCTAAAAAAGAAGAGGCGTGTAGAGTCAATGATTTCCATCTGATAAGCCTTATTAATAGAATTCAGAAGATCATCTCAAAAGTGCTGGCAAATAGACTTGCGCTTATTCTGCCGACAATTATTGCTCATTCTCAATCGGCCTTTCTGAAGGATCGACTCTTAGCTGACTCGTTCGTTACGGCAAGTGAACTGCTTAATTGGTGTGTAAAGTCTGATAAGGAGTGTGTCAGCATTAAGGTGGATTTCGAAAAGGCTTTTGACAATATAAGATGGTCGTTCCTAAAAGCATACTGCGGTGGCTTGGGTTCAACGAAAAATGGTGGTCCTGGATAAAACAGTGTATCTGTAATGCTAAACTAGCCATCTTAGTAAACGACTCGCCAACAACGTGGCTGAAAACAAGGAAAGGGATTCGGCAGGGGGATCCCCTGTCCCCATATTTATTCATCCTGGTGACTGATTGTCTGGCAAGAATCACGAAAAGGGCCAGGGATAACGGCCTGCTTAAAGGAATTGGGCCAAACGCAAATTGTCAAACTGTGATACTCCAATATGCGAACGACACTTTATTCTTATCGGAGCCAAAGAAGTCTGCTATGCGAAACTTGCTTTTCATTTGGAAAATGTTTGAATGGGTCTCGGGCCTTAAGATAAATATAAATAAAACGGAACTTTATTATTTGGGCCCTAACTCAAGCAGAGCAACCAGACTTGCAGATATTTTGGGGTGTAGAGTAGGCAAACTACCTTGTCGCTACTTGGGGTTGCCGCTACACATCAAATCCCTCAGATGGGAAGATTGGGCTCCGATCATAAATCGAATGGAGGAGCGCATTGAAGATTGGAAGTCCAAACTACTTTCATATGGAGGGAGAATCATCTTGGTCAACTCGGTGCTCTCGAACCTACCATTATTCTATTTTGCAATCTTCAAAGCGCCACAATGGGTACTGAATCGCATCGAAGCCCTAAGAAGATCCTTCTTTTGGAAAGGGTGCGCCAAAATCTCGGGGGGCTCATGCCTTATTGGCTGGAAGTCGATCTGCAAAAGCAAAGAAGAAGGGGGATTGGGGATCAAGGACATGGAGGCTATGAATATGGCGCTTCTATCCAAATGGTGGTGGCGATATTTCAATGAGCCGCATCTTCTTTGGGGGCGTTTGATTACGGCGTTATATTATACCAAAAGAAGGCCGCTGCATGAAGGAAGAACCTTTAGACCTTACTCCCAGTGGTGGAGAAGTGTGATGAGATGTCACAAGATCTTCAAATGTGGGGTTTCATATCAGCTCGGTGATGGGAAAAGAATCAGGTTGTGGTCAGATATTTGGATTGATGAAACCCCTCTGAGTACTCGATTTTCGGGAATTCACTCCGGAATCGGGAACAGCGAGGTTACGGTTGCACAATGCTGGAGTGATAAAGGGTGGCGATGGCGATTCATGGCAAGAGGCCTCGCTACAACTATGGACATCGATAGTCGTCAACAGTTTAGGAGTTTCAAAAACTTGCTTCCACAGTTTAGCCAACTGACATACCGGATATGCTTAGGTGGCGATGGACTCCCAACGAAATATTTACTGTTAAATCCCTTTACGATTTCATCACCGACGCAGGCCAGAGAGACCCAACATTTGACAACCTTTGGAGTTTAAAAATTCCGGCCAAAATCAAAATCTTCATCTGGATCCTACTTCGCAAGATTACTTACGGCGGATAGATTGATCCGTCGAGGGTGCCAGGTAGATCCATTTTGCATGTTTTGTGCAGTATCACCGGAAAGTTGTGATCACCTGTTCCGGGAGTGCGTTCTCGTCAGATACCTGCTTATTAGCGTGGGGGGAGCGGTTACTACCGAACTAGGCATCGGGGATGTTAGGTGGGTTTGGTCACAGACAGCTAACTCCCCCAACGGCCAGGCAAGAAAAAGGAGTCTCACTCGGTTGGCGGCTATTTGGTGGGTTATCTGGACGGAGCGTAACAATTTGGTGTTTCGAGAGATGAGTCTGGACGCTACCCGGGCCCTTGATCGAGTGGATGGTTTATTGAAAGCCTGGACCGAAGGTCTCTGACCCACGACTATTCGTTTCTGCTAGTCTGTCCCTTTTTAGTTTATGGTTTCTAGCTACTTGTTCGCGGTCCTTTTACTTAGCTGTATCGATTGATGCAGCGAAGTTTACTTTTGATTTCACTTCTTTCCGTCATATTTCCGTCATATTTCCTCTAGGAGGCCCTGGCTGCCTTCACTTTGTAAGCCAAGTTCATTTCGCTTAATGAATGAAACAGGTAGCTTGCTACTTTTTTCTCAAAAAAAATAATAATAATATGTATATATATATTGTTTTATAAAATTTAACATAATAATTAAATATTTACGACGTCATTAGTTCAATTAGTGCTTGATCTAGTAACATATTTAGGCTTAGTTTGGTATTGAGACCTATTTGACGTTGTTAGATAAAATAAAATTAAGATAAAAGTATATAGGGATATACTACCGCAGAAAGTATATATGTCTTAACCGGCTCATCATGATATGCAAAACGCAATATTACGTACGAAAATAAATAGAATTTTTTTTTTTATTATACTTTCTCACCGTACGTAATGCAATTTTTTCGCAATCCCAAACGAAATCCTAAAAACGTTTTTAGATCGGTGTTTGACCCAGTTTTTCAAATATTGCTTTCAGGTAGTTGAGGGGTCTCGATACACTTACTTTCACCTTCAAAGTTAATAGGTCAAAACGGCATTTAACTCTTTTGATGTGTACTACTATTGTTTGGACTTTGAAAACAGAGCGTCAAAAGTGTTATATATATATGTATAGGCTCATCTCCTCTTGAGTCTTGCCCATAAACAAATACATATCGACTCCACCATGGCAGCCCAATTCCCACAATACAGTATTGCAGCTCTAGCCATCTACACAGTGTCTCTTCTCTCCGTGGCCCTTGTGGGGATCATCCTCCTCTATGTCTCGGTCTCCATCTTTTCCTTCTTCATCTTCTACGTGAAGGAGTCCCTGCTCGGGACCGCGGGGCGCCCGCACGTCGCCGGCACCATCTTCCACCAGCTCGTCTATTTCAACACTCTCTTCGACTTCCAAACGCGGGTCGCCCGCCACCACCGCACCTTCCGGCTGATCAAGACGGCCCACAGTGAGATCTTCACCGCCCACCCGGCCAACGTCGAGCACATACTGAAGACCAACTTCTCAAAATACTCCAAGGTCGGTGAATTTTACCTTGCTTGAGATCATCGATCAAATCTTAATTTGGGTTGCTTGCACCTGTGAATCTGAATTTAGTCTATATGTAGATCTACACTACTTGTGGAAGTTGACTATATATTATATATATATATATATAATATTAGTATTATATATATATATATATATAATAATATATAATATATATATGATGCTTCTTGACAGCACATTGGGCTAGCCTTTACTTAATACTAGTGAAGGCCCGCGCTTCGCTGCGGGAAATTTACGCAATTTTTAAATATTTTGAACAAATTTTTTAATTTTTTTAAATTTCAAATTTAATTTTAAATTTTAAACTTTAAAAACTTGAAGAGAAAAAAAATTAAGGAAATTATTTAAATAGAGAGGGATAAAAAAATTGACGTTTGAAGCGATTTATTATATGCATTACTAAAGTTGATTATAAAATTTAATCAAAAAAGAAATGAATAATTAAATATTTAAAGTTCAAAATTTTTTATTTATCTAAAATTTAAATTTAAATTTAAAATTTAAAATGTTGAAGTTTAAAATTTAAATTTTAACATATGAAGTTGAAATTTAATATTTGAATTTTTCAAATTCAATTTATAATTTAATATTTAAAATATTGAAATTTGAAAGTTAAAGTTTAAAACTTAAAATTGTAAACATTTATATTTTATCTTAATTACTAAAACTAAATTTTAAAAGTTTATAATTTTAAATTTCAGTTTCTAAATTTTAAATATTAGATTTTATATGAAATTTTGCTGAATTTTACTTTTTTTTCCCGTATTCTGAATTCTATCCTTTTATATGTATCAAATATCTTAATGCAGATCAGATCAGAATTCTGAATTCTAAACTTTTATATTCATTAAATAATTCGATGCAATTTTGAATTCTGAATTCTGAATTTTCAATCCAGAATTCAGGTAGATAATTCAGAGTTCAGCTAGGCAATCCGAAATTCAGCTAGATAATTCGAAATTCCATGAAGAATATAGAGAAAATAAATATACTTTGCTCAAATTCCCCTAACCAGTTTATTTCTTATTTTCAGGTTTCGACTAAATCTGAGGATAACTGAGTTGTTGAGGGTAAGGAGTTAGGCAGGATAGTCATTGATAGGCTACACCGCCACTATAGCTCTGAACTTGATGAAAAGGTGTTTGTGTATGATGTGGAAAAAAGGCTGTTCACATTAGAGTCTCTCCCACAAAACAATTTTGAAAATTCAGAATTCATATTCAGAATTTAGAACTTAGAATCTACAATTCAGAATGCGAATTCATATAAAGTTAAACCAAAAAGAGTATAAAGTAGTCTCACTCCGGAGGAAAACCAAAAAAAAAAAAAAAAAGAAAAAAAAAGAAAAGAAAAGCCTAAATAAATCTATGATGTTTGGGTTTTTTTTGCTTTAAAAAATATAAGCAGATCATAAATTGCGGGAGAAAATAAATCAAGGCTCATACGAAAGGTGTATTTAATTAGGAGTGTGCACTCCTATGGGCCAAGAGGACAGCTTAAGCCAAATTTCTTTCATCTATCATCATTGCCACGGAAATCCATTAATAAAATTACTATTAATTAGAAATATATTTGGTTATTCTAAATCACATAAATTTTATTTTAAAAATCAATAAGCAAGAACCAAACCCAACAACGATATAAATTCTAATATAATGACCTACGAAAAGAGGTAAGGGAAAAACAGGGGAAAAAAATTTAATAAGTAAAAACAAAAAAGAGGAAATGTAAGGCTCAGCCAAGTTGGTTCGACAACATTGTTTATAAGCACAGGATAGCAGCACCGATAGAGTATCGCAGAAGGAAATGTGGGCAACCATGAAGGATAAGAAACGCGCAACCACCAAAGCTAAGAACAGTCGGAAGTGGTTGCCCATAACCTGGCCGTCCAAACTTCAACCTGTTCGAAGAAAAAAAATTCCCACATTTTCCTCAAGTTATCATCGGCGCCTCAAAAAAGGACCAGCAAATAGAAAGAAACACCAAGAAATAAGGAACTTGTTCAGAAAAAGCAATCCCCACATTTGCCTCAACTTATCATCACCGCCTCAAAAAAGAGCCAGCAAATAGAAAGAAACACCAAGGAATGAAGGAAACCAAGTAATATTAGTAAAATAACGATGCATCAAAGTAGTGGAGGCCATACAAAGTTACTCCATTTAATGGCAAATAAAAATAGAAATAGAAAACTCTAGTACAACCAAACACTGAATAGAAATAAAATGTTCCACAATCATATTTGGCCACCAATTAAATATCAAGCGATCCAATCTCACAATCCACACCTCATGAAAAAAAAGAATGAACAAAGAGAGCTACTGGCAAATTCTGAATCGGCAGGAAGGCACCACATGTGCACACTTAAAATTATATAGTAGAATAGGAAAATTTAAAATCCTCATGTTCTTTTGATCATCATAGCCCTAAAGAAGAACAGGAAAATTGAGGAAAACAGCAAAACAAATGAAACCAAGTAATATTAGTAAAATTCAAGTCCTTTCTCTAATACATTACTAATCCTAGAACAGCATGTAAGGCTAGGAGGAAATTTGGATTCCAAAATGAGTTTTAGTTCATCTCATAGAGACATAGCAAAATAAGAAAATGCAGAAATCTAAAAATGAAAATTGAACAAAAGTGTATATAAGCCTGCAAATTTTTTAGGTACTTACATCAAGAAAATGTGCATTAAAAAGGAAAAAAATCAATAAATAATATACATGTTCGGAAGATTCGACTACACAAAAAAAGACCAATCCAACTGAAAACACATGTTTTTTAGCCTCCATAGGTACATGCTGAACCAAAGCAAGAATGAGTAGAGCTCCCAAATCCCCAACTGGACTAAATTAATCAAAATCCTAGGAAAAAGATTAGAAGAGGGAAACAAATGAGGGAAACAAATCAAGAATTCATACAAAATACATACAAAACTCAATAAGATATGCAAAAAAGAAACTGGTGCAGGAAATAAAATGAAACTTACCACTGAAGGAAAAAAATTCAAGGTCTTTTATAATACATCAGTTACCAACCCTAGCACGACATGTAAAATTAGGTAGAAAGTTGGATTAAAAAATGGGTCTTACTTTGTCTCATAAAGACATAACAAAATAAGGAAAGAGCAGAAACCTGAAGACGAACATTGCATAAAAGCATAGATAAACCTGCACCTTTTTGAGGTACTCACACAAAAAAAAAAGCCAGGAAAAAGAAAACAAATTTGTAAATCAGCAACGATAATATATGCATTCGAAAGATTTTGATACAAAAAAATAGAACCAATGAAGTTGCAAACAGTCCACAGGCTTCTTTTCCTCAGTTGAGCACCAAAATGAAATCAATTTTATGCCTACAACTCAATTAGGGAAAAAATAGATGAAGACATTAGAAAATATCCATCCAAATATGAATTTCACACTCTCTTCAATAATTAACTCACTTGCCTACCAATTCATCGTTAGAAAATATCCACCAAAATCTGAATTTCCCACTTTCTTCAATAATTAGCTCACTTGTCTACCAATTCATCTTAATTTCAACTGGAACAAAGTGCAACTTGAAGCTCATTGTCATCATGGGGGTTAAGGGGTTATTCCACCCCTTAACCCCCAACCAAACAGAGGCTGAGGGCGTCCCACGATTCCAGGTTGAGTCGAACTTGGTCCCATCAATAAGCGCCCGAGTGTAATGCACTGCAAAATTAATCAACACTCAAAATCAGGCAAAAAACACACCAATTGATCAGACTATTTCTGATCTCTTCCAACCAAATCAATCTTTGATTCAATAAATCCCATTATACAGTTGGGCGAAGATGTTAAGATTGTTCGCGGATTATACTCCACCAGATTGAGCTTCTAATAACATAATAATACAGTTAGTCAAAAACCTATTTAATTTCAAGATATTGTGAGTTTAATTCTCCACGTTTGCCAATTATTCAGTATTATTCAAAGTCATTTACCAATGTGACCAACATAATATATAGCAAAATAGGTAAGCAAAACCTGAACTGAACTATAATATATTTTTCTTTGAGAACCCCACAAACCAAACATCAGTATGTTCAGCCCAATTATTTTTGGCCTAGCACCATGAAAGAGTTGAAGTTCAAACTTACTTCCAAAGTAGACTATCATCTAAAATTTGTTCGGAACTTGTGACATTTAAGGAGCAGGTCATGAAGGGGGACGTTGCAAGCATCATAGTAAATGTTGGTAGAAAATAGGAGACGTCATAGGAGATTGGCCCTTATCATCATCGTCTTACATTTAGAGATTGTAGGGAATAGCAATAGAACTAAAGGGAAGAGTTGAGAAATAAGTAACATCGGAACTGAGGAATATGTAAAAGCATAAATTCGAAAATATCACAATAGTCAAATAAATAGCATGTTTGGGATAACATCAACCAATTATTCAGTATTATTCGTATCATTTACCAAAGTGTCAAGACAAAAATATATTTTGCTCAGACTTTCCTATGAATTGAGCAACATTAGATTTACTCTGAAGCCCTCTGACCAATGCAAGCCCAAAATATACATCACAGTATCAATGCGAGCAACTGGTTGCCTGTAGACCGGCCATCCGAAGTTTGCTCGTCATTAGTTAGGAAGAGAAGCACGTGGTCATTATAGCAGGTGGCAACCTTTTGCCATCACAGGAAAGGTCATCACAGCAAACAAAAGAGAGAAGGGATGAGCGGCTTGAGCTCTCTTTGCATAGATGTAGGTATATTTATAGAGTATCAGGGAACCGAATAGCAAAAACAAATATATTCCCCTATCCTTTCAGCTTCTAGATCATTATGATTTATTTAAAATTTTATTTACAATGTTAACTTCATAGCAGGAATATTGACATCAAACAAAGCATAACGTAAAATGAATTAGTACCCTTATGTATTATTCTATCTTAGTATGTATACGCCTCACTAAAAGCAGACCCAATTATCAACTGGAGGAAAATTTAAATGGAAAAATAGCTTACACAGTAATTGCAAAAAAAAAACTACAATTATAGATCTAAATAAATATAGGCCGTCTAAAAGAAAAATGTCTTGAAAAATATCAGCAGATCATGAGTCGAGAGGAGGAAAATAGGCCTCTTTATGGACCTAGAGGACAATTGAAGCCAGTTGCATAGGTATTATCCCTTCCTAAGCTATTCCTTTTCTTTCATCTATCATAATTGCCCCAAAAAAATACATTCAAGAAATTAGTATTAATTAAAGAAAAAGGGTATTACAAACATAAATCTAAATAAATTTTTGTGGATTGAAAGGGAAAAGGGAAAAAATATCAAGACAGTATAAGTCGAGAGTAGGAAAATAAGTTATAGAATAGCAGCAATAGAAAAACCTAGAATGAAGCCTATTCCTTCTCATTCATTTTTGGCCTAAGAGCAAATGAGTTGAGTATGTAGACCGGCCTCGCCTCTTTTTTCTTTTACCCTCTGAGTCATCACTGTCGAAAAAAGAAGTATGGAAATATGCAAAAAGCATGCAATCCCACATGCTTGTTCCAAGGCAATATTTTCACACTTTGCTCAAGAAGAGGAAGAAAATGAACAGGAGCATAAAGAAATCAAGAAAATCAAGTAATATTGGGAAAATCACAATGCATTAAAGGACTGGGACAAAAGCGAAATGATAGCTAATCGATCAGTCGAAAGGCAACCAAGTAAAATGGTTCTAAACTCACAAATAAAACAAAAGCCACAAATAAAACAAAAGTTCTCTTCTAAAATTTAATGATTGAATATCTTAAGCAATCAAAATAACAAATAAAACAAAATTTCTCTTCTAATCAAAAGAAGCAAACTATTTGATAAGTTTTTTATACAAACTGTTTGATAACTACAATCACATGAACCCAAGAATAATCAAGATAATTTAATGAAGAACAAAGTAGATCACAGGAAAAACTTATTACTAAATAACATACAAAAAATCAAAAAGCTAAGAGTTACGTATCCATAAAAGCTAAGTACATAAAGGACAATTACAAAGTAAGGAGAGATTCAAAATAATGTGAAAAGAAAATAAAGAAGCCCTGTACCTCCCAGATAAAATTTAGGGTATTTTGGCCATGGTTCTTATCAAAAATATTTTCAAACTATTTTATACCAGGTCGGTTTTATAGACGAAGGAACACCATGCCTAATCTTGAGATGATCTCGATATGATTTCCAAAATCATTTTGCAATGATCTCAATATGATTACACCTAAAATCTGCAATAAGAAAGTTGGATTGGCAATGCTTGTCATAAATACATAGTATTTGGAGCAGCGGATTAGTGAGAATGACTAATGCGCAACCAAAACCATAGCCGGAGACACATAGCTGTAGTCCCCCACAAATAAGTACATAACCAATAGCCACCATTGATAAGAACAATAGGAAGTGGTTGCCTATAGTAGGCTATCCAAACTTCTACTTGTTCCAAGGCAACATTAAAGGAGCCGATAGAACTGTGGTGCAGGTTAGAAACAATAAACAGCAACACAAATTGCCATAATTGCATTACATTATAAAAAAAAATTGCCAAAGTTCTCAAGTATGCAAAGAAGGCCCTAAAAAAATGGATGGACAGTTAGATTCCGGCAAAAACTGGTATGTATGAGAAGTAAGCCTTTGACCAAAGCAAGAGAATTTGGCAAATCTAAAAATGTTTGGGTTAATCGATACAATTTAGAATTATGAATCCCGATTTCAGAATACTGGCTAGCATTCGGAATTCAGCTAGGCAATTCAGAGAAGGCATACAAAAGGAATTTTATGTGATTTCAACACCATAAATATTAGCTAGATAAATAGAATTTCAGGCTAGGTAAATTAAGAATTCAGCTAGGCAATTCAGAATTCCGTGAGGAATAAGATAAAATCAGAATTCAGTGTAGATAATTAAGAATTCAGCTAGACAATTCAGAAATCCATGAGGAAAAAAATAAATATACCTTGCTCACAGTCTCCTAGTCATAAAACAATTAGTTTGGCGCCGAAGGCCGGCTTGGCTAGTAGCATTAACTGCATGAGAACTCCACATGCACAGCCGAAAGTATTCAAGCACAAATAGAGCAACTGGCTGCCTATAGAGCAACGCCGTCAAAGTACACCCATCACCCCATGACCACCAAGAAAGTCGGGCCTTCCTTAATTACTGCAACCATTTGACATTCAAGAAGAAGGCATCATAGCATGGGAATTCAGAATTCAGCTAGGCAATTCAGAATTACACGAAGAACATAGGTAAAACAAAAAAAACTTTGCTCAGACTCCCCTAGGCATTAATTGCTAACTACATAAGCACCCACATGCCACATCGACAGTATTCCGAATACAAATAAGAGAACTGGTTGCCTAAAGAATAGCCGTCCAAAGTACACCCATCGCACCAACCAAGAAGGTCCGCATCTCTCTGACCATCGCAACCATCTGACATTCAAGCGGAAGGTCATCATAGCATAAAATAGGAAAGTTTAAAGTTTGATTACATTCAAGAGCAACCGCTTCACATTCTTCATGGAATTCCGAAATGCATGCTGAATTTGAACTACCAATAAGCTGAATTCTGGAATTGGAATTCAAAATTCATATTCTGAATTGCATGAAGATATTCACTGTATATAAAAGTAGAATTAAGTGAGTCTACTTAATATAGTCTGCTCAAACTTGCCCTGATCATTGAAGACTTGTACACACAGGTAAAACCTAATATACCTTTCTTCAGAACCAAATAGCTCCATTATAAATATCCAATAACCTTTAAACTCACATAGAAGAGGCAGGAGTGAATGGAAGAACCAAGAATAAAAAGGAGGACAAAATAACATAGAATATTAAAAAAAGAGTGTCATTACAGGGCTCTTTGTAATATCAAGATTTACATTTAAGTCAAGCAAAAATAAATAAAAAAAAACTGTGTAAAAACTACCTATCAATCACCATAGTAGCAAAAAGTGTAGAGAGTGGTAAATGTAAACTACAACAGCGTCGAAAGAGGACAATTAGTTTCACCATGGCAACAAACAAAGAAGCAACATATCTTTTCCTCTCAATATGTAAGGTAAAGGAAAAAAATAAATGTGTAGTGTAACAGACTTCCTTTAACTTCAATCGTACTCAGAGTAAAAAATAAAATGAAATATCAAGGTACCATCTTGCAAGAGCGACAAACAAAACTAAAAAAAAAAAAAACAACTGCGAGCCGATTAATAAAAACTTTATAAGGAACTTACACCAAAAAAATCTGCAGAAGAAAACTATTTTGCCAAAGATCATTACAAATAAATAAGCCGATTCAGTTAGAAACAATTGTTTTTTAATCTCTACGCTGAAACTGCTTAGATATAAGCTAAAGGTATCCACATAAGCAAAGCAGTGAGAACTGTTCAGATAAGTAACTATCCAAATAAGTAGAGCATCTAAACTTTCAACCGTAATATAAAACGAATGCTTGAAAAAGAGATGGAAAGTTCTATACTAAATCAGCACGTGGAAGCCACACCAAACAATATACATGAATGAGTATAGAAATGTAGAATACTGGTTTTGCCTATCGGATGCAGTGTAGGAGGCTGGTCAGCATGTAAATGCAGAGCTTGAATGAGGTGTAACGTTTTGACACGAAAACGAAGATTCCATCTATAGATGACTAAACTACAAATACCACTTTCTGTTGGGCTAAGTTACAAATAGGCAACTTAGTGGAATTCCACTAACTCCATTCTTATCTCTTTCCCACCTTACTCAGCCTGATAGAGAAGAAAACAAAAGAGGGAAAAGAAGAAAAAGAAGAGTTGAAAGAGAAGATTTTGGAAATTGATTCGATCCGATGTACTGATCGAAATCTTAAGTACGTTTTCATTTTATTATCTTTCTCTCTTTCTTCCTTCTCCTCTTCCTTTTCCTTTTCTTCTATTTTCCTCTCTCTCTCTCTATATACTGCTGCTGAAAGCAGAGCAGCAGCAGCAGCAGCAAGCTACTGCTGCTGCTGTTGATTGCAGAGCAGCTGCAGCAGCAAGCTGCTGCTGAAAGCAGAGCAGCAGCAGCAGCAGCAAGGTTCTGCTGCTGCTGCGCACACAGCTACTGTTGCTGATTGCAGAGCAGCTGCAGCAGGCAGCTGCTGCTGTTGACTGCACAGCAGCAGCAGCAGAAGCTGCAGCTGCAGGGGACAGTGAAAAAGAAAGAAAGAAAGAAAGAGAGAGAGAGAGAAAAAAGAGGGAGAGAGGAAAATTTCTGCAGCTTAGAAAGAGGGAGGAAAGGAAGGAAAGTGACCTATTAATCATCATAATAGCAAGAAAGTGTATCAGACAATGTAAACTGAAACGACAACAGAGAGTTCTTTGGGAAATCATTGTTCGAAGTAAATATTTTATGTACTTTCTTCAGCTTAAATAAGATAGCTCTATTATGCTGAATGAAAAAGTATTGAGCTATATAAATAGAAAGCAGGAATTACAACACAAAAAACTAAGATTCAACTTAAAAGTAACACCATGAAGTACCGAACAAACGAAATAACTGGAAAAGCCACATAAAACTGAATGAGATCAGTTCAGCACATGTCGCGAAGTTGCACATACTTAAAATGTTCAAACATGTACATGCATAAGAATGTTGAGCAATTGAGCAAGTTCAATAAAACAGAGATAATCAAGTAGTAACTAATTACATACTCTGCTATTATCTCCGAGCTTTCGTTATGGTTGTCCGTCTTCTTTTCTTCCTCAAAAGAACTACTCCGATTGCTCCAACCATGCATTTCCTGATATAAAGCACGATATTTTTGTTAACTTATAGAAATTCCAAGCGCGCATTTGTCAGGGAAAAAGTAAAACAGGATTAGTACACATTAGCCATAATGCAATGATAATAGAAAATAAAATTTCTTAATTCTTTCAACTTAGGGAAAAAACAGGACAATGCAACTCAAGCAAATTAGGACAACACTACAAAACTTAAGATCACCAACTACGTTTTAACAGTAGCACCGCTAAATAGTAGCTCTCATGTTCATATCACTTAGTAAGTAGGGAAAAAAAGGGGCAAAAACTGTTGAGACATGCACCATTGAAATCTTATACCATAAGAACTGATGAAAGAAAAATGTATGAAAAGAACATATGAAAATTGTCTAACTATGCATGATTCTCAAAGCAAATTTTGTCAGTCTGTTACCTGCAATGAAAGAACAGGATAAAGGAGCCCAACAATAATGTCCAACAAAACAGAAGATCTTCCAGACTTCAAGGATGAGATAATGTAGCGAATCAACTGCAATGATTATTGAAAAGTTATTTTCGCATTTAAGCAACTGAAAAAATTGGGAATTCAAATTCAGAATAGAAGTAAATGAAGTACCGTTTCCATCCTTTTGACATCAGCTTCTGTCTCTGCATTTGTAAAGCCATTTTCATGAGCTGAATCTGCAGACTGCATCCTATTAGAGAGATTTGCATTCTGGATATTTATAGATAATTCAGAAGCCCTCTTGTCAAACTTTTAGGCCCCAATTTTCTCTTCTTGAGGAGGCTTCAAACATGTACTGCATCACCCACAGTTCCCTCAGATAAATGATCAAGCCCAAGATGTGCCAAAAAGCCGCATATTTTGAACATAACCAGAACAAGACATGACACAACGGCTTCCCTGAACCTGTCTTTACAAATATAATATGACTATAAATATATATATATATTATGATAATATATATATATATAACTTATATATATATATATAATATCATATATTTGTAAGAGAAAGACTGACCATTAGAATGATTAAAAGAGAATTGAAGCTGATGCTAACATTTAAGCTAGCATGGGCTGACGTAAACTGTAATGAAGATATATATTTAAGAGCACACCAGTAAATGATTAGTAGCTTCAACTGTTTGTACTTAACTGATAGAACACTACCCAAATAATTAAATTAACCTAATGTTCTTCTACTTTATTGCTTAGTAGGCAAACCTCTAAAAGATTGTTCTTTAATTCAGAAGCTTGTGCAAAAAGCATATAGTCCATCTCTCTCCCTCTGCACTACACCTCTAGCATACGTTACTCAACTGAGGACGTACAGAAATAAACTATGCATTCTTTGCTTAATATAAACTACATAAACACAGATATTTAGCATATGCAGATAATACTCATTCAGATAAAATTTGACGTAATTTTGTGACGTAGAATACGATTTACGGTCCAGTCCAGTAAGGAGAAACCAAACTTTCTGCATGACAACATCATTGAAATTGAAGCTAACTCGGAACAAATAACAATACACGAATTATTCGCATAGCATTACAAAACAAAAAGCTGAATAAAAATAGATCTACGGACCTGCCGTAAGAAACGCTTGCATGTCGCAATGGATTGCACCGAGCGAAGGATGTGGCCAAGGGCGGAGGAGGAAAAAAAACACGTGCCTGCGGAGTTGATTCCGCGATTGGCCGGATTTCGTCTTCGAACAGGGAGGACGGGCGCAACGGAGAGAGGGCACGGCGGCTTGCGAGGGAGCGCGATGGGAAGGGGGAAGGAGGAGGGGACGAAGAAGATCCGCCAGATTCCCAACCGGCGAAGTTCGCGCCGCGGAATCACGGCAAGTGAAGGACCGAACATGACGCGGATCCCGGCGGAAGATCGAGAGAGAGAGTTAGAAGAAGGATCGAGGGAGAAGTGAGAGAAAGATAGCGAATAGAGAGATTAGGGAGGAGATCGAGATCCTCCACCGCCTGCGAAGATCGAGCGCGATCCCGGCGGGGAGTATCGGAATCGAGAGCGCGGATCGGGCGGAGAGATCGGAGAGAGATTTCGTGAGGGAGAGAGAGAGGCCAGAATGCTGAAAAGGCGGGAGCCACCCGCCGAAGCCGACGCAGGATCCCGGCGGATCCGCGGTTGGGGAGATCTGCGTTGGGAATCGGGGATTAGAGAGAGAAAGAGCGGACAGCACGTCACCCTGTGCCCGGCTTGCGCCCGGCCCGCGCCGACTTCCGCCAGCACACCGCGCCCGCTAGCGCCCCCGCTAGCCGCCCGGATCCGCGCGGAGCGGCACCCGTGCCCACTGCCGCTCCGGGAGAAGCTCGTTCTAGATCTCCCGGCCAGTCCGAATCCGCCCCTTGCGCAAATCCCGGCCCCCGCACCTGCTCGGAGGGCCACCGCGATCCTCGGCGACGGCCGACATCGAACGAGCGAACGCTGAATCGAGAAAGACGAAGACCCCCAGCAGCGCACCGCGGCTCCGCCCGCTCCCGCTCAGGCGCCCGCTCCCACCGCTTCGCGCGCCGGCTGAGAGAGCGGATGGAGAGGTCAGCGGAAAAGAGAGGAGAGAGAGGGGGGGAGAGGAGCAGAGGGAGAGTAGCCTGGCGGGGAAGAGAAGAGGGGCGGCGCGCACCCGCTGGCGCGCGGGTACCCGCGCAGGTGGGGGAGGAGAGAGGAGGGTGGGGGAGCGAGAAGCCGGGTGGGGGTGGGTTGGGAGAGAGAGAGATCCTAATCACTGAGATTCGGACTGCTCTCACTTCGGGATGATTCGCTCGGAGATCCGTCCTGTACTGCTCATATTACGTGAGTGGTCTGAGACACGATCTGCTTGCTGCATGAGATGGGAGACTCGGGAGCTTCACATCATAGTAAAACTGTAGTAGCTCTTCAACGGGGCTTCATATGTCAGTGACCGACGCACGCATCGCCGCTAACTCCGATCTGAGTCGGACTGGCTAACTATGGACTGACGAGATGTGAGATGAGAGAGAGAGAGGGGCTGGGGGTGGGGAGAGGGAAAGAGGGGGAGCCAGATGAGAGCTGAAAAGAGAGAAGAACCAGGGGGCTTGCCATATGGCAGGCGGACCCCCAGCTGTCTTCTCTCTCTCTCTCTTCTCTCTCTCTCTCTCGCTCTCTGGCGGCCCCCCCCTCTGTTGTCTTTCTCTCTCTCTCTGTCTCTCCTCGCCCTCTCCCTCTCCCTCTTCTCTCGCCCTGGGCAGGCCCCACGCTCTCTCTCTCTCTCTCTCTCTCTCTCTCACCAAGCAGGCCACATGTGACGCCGGCGAGGAGAAGGACGACGATGGCCATAGGTATGCTAGGGTAGGCGAGTACGGTGCACGCGCGGAGGCGTACCGCGGCGGCCACCGCAGAGAGAGGCGTTGGAACACGGTGTACACCGAGGAAGCTAGGGCTCCTGCGACACCGTGCGCCCGCGCGTACGGGCAGGGAGCAACGCCCGACATCCCACGGCGTCAGGAGACAGGGTCCGGGAGACGCGGGTAGGGCGACACGCATCCCTCCCGAGCACCCACGCAACGCGGGGCGAGCGCGGAGCACCCACGCAACGCGGGGCAAGCGAGGGGCGCCGAGGAAGCGCCACGTAGGCTACAGTAACACTGAGCCTTTAATATATGTATTGATTATTGACTTACCTTTTTTCTTTCTTTTTTTTTCCCTTCTTATTTGTAAGAGTGGAGCGTACAAATAGGAGATAAATGTTTGTACCGTCAACTATAATCTACAATATTTTAATTTTTAAATTTTATTATTTTTTAAAAATTATTTTTCATTCATCAAGTGACCGCAAATTAATTGAACAACATTAATTTCTAAAAATAAAGGCGGGTAGGATTCGAATTATAAGTCCAGGTAGGGCTGGCCATTGAGCGAGCGCTGGCTCGCGTTCGGCTCGATATTCGGCTCGCTCGAGCTCGGCTCGAAATTAAATGAGCCGAGCTTGAATAAGAAAAAAACCTTGAAATTCATTTCAAGTCGAAAATGAGTATTACTCGGCTCGCTCGAATTAGGTTCGAAAAGTTCAAATATATATATATATAGAGCTAGACTGGTATACTATCGGTAGTACGAAGGTCTCCGTGCTATCAAATTATTTTCAATAATACGACTCCGTTAGACTTGATTTACACTATTAAAAATATTTGGAAACTAAATTTTATAATTTTTCGACATTATTTGGCTAGTGATCAAAATGTCTCAAAATTGACAATTTTAATGGTAGATGTATGTATTTGATAAATTTACACGTGTACAAACAATCCAAATCAGATAAAAATTTTTACAGAGCAAATTTTTTTTAGCTATTTAGAGTAGAATCTGTACTCTGATATTAAATTCAAGTCCTTCTATCATCATTTTTATAGATCTTTTATTTATTACCCTTTCATTTTTAGATTACTCGTTTGATAAGGTAATAATCGCGACAAAATTATCGAAATATAGTTTTCTAATATTTCAATAGTCGTAGATTAAGTCTGATGAGCGATCGTCGATTTGAAAGGGCTACATCATTGAACAACAGACTTAATAGTAAGAGGAGGCCGTCCTAATACCTGATAGTATATCGCTAGCTGCTATTATAATATATATATTAATATATTATTATATATATATATATATATATAGTTATATTAATATATATATATTATAGAAGTTGGAACTGGGCTACTATTACAGTAGCAAATTCATTATTGCTACCAGTTTTTTTAGGTTTGACAAGCGTCCTTTCATTATTTCTAAACATTGGATTAAATATATAACAGTGACCACTCAACCTAGGTACCCTCAACTCTAAAGAACTAATATTGTCCTGACATAGACAATTTTTATCGCAAGGGTTATAAAAACTTAATAGCAAAAAAGCGTTTAATATTAATAGATCCGCCTAATTATATATATATATATATATATAGAGAGAGAGAGAGAGAGAGAGAGAGAGAGAGGGGAGGGGTCTTATGTGCTATTAGGAGCACAGAGGTCTCCGTGCTCCTAAGCCGTTTTTGATGATAGAGCTTCTGAATAAACGATCGGCTCTGTTAGACTTGATCTGGTGTATTTGAAATATCTAAAAAATAAATTTTTTGATTTTTCGATATTATTTACGTAGCAATGGAAAGGTTCAAAATCAACGGCTGAAAATAAAAATCTCACAAAAAGTGGTGATATAGCACTAAAACTTTCGATCAGAGAATTGATCTTGCAATAAATAATATAAAAAATTTTCTATCAAAATTTCATCTGCTTTGAATACTTCTACACCATTAAACTTGCAAACGATATATATCAACCATTAAAAATGATTAATTTTGAACCCTTCGATTGGTAGGTAAATGATATCGAAAAATCACAAAATTTATTTTCTAGACACTTCAAATATATTATATCAAGTCTAATGGAGCCGATCGTCGATTCAGAAGCTCCATCGTCGAAAACGACTTGAGAGCACAGAGGCCTTCATGCTCATAATAGCACACAAGATCTACTATATATATATAATATTTTAATTATATAAAGACCGAGTGAGTAACATGAGTTCAGTTAAAATTGGGCTAATATTTGTGGCCCATAAAAACAAACCAAGATGCCAACAAAAGAACAAAATCCCACTAAATTTACACTCTCTTCATCTCTTTCTTTCACAGAGCTCTAGATCCTTAATCACCTTTCTCTCTCTCTCTCTCTTTTTCTCTATCTCTCACCCCAAGTTGCCAAGCGTGAAGCCTCCCAAATTACCAAGTAACAGCACGCGCACATCGTTACTTACCTCGCCATTAATTATGTGCTTGAGAAAATACACAAAATATTTTTAAGGTAAAAAATTATTATTTATATAAAATTTTAATTTTAGTTATATATAATTGAATAGTTTATCTAATATTTGCTTATATAATTTATTCATTTTTTGACTGCATAAATAAAATAGAATAATATGGAGATTGAAGCAGGAAGAGAAGACGTGTGAGGCTGAAAAAATTAAAAATTCAACTCATAAGTTATTTTTCTTTATATTATAATACCGTGTTTCATATAATTATTTTATATTTTGAACTATTAAATATATTTTTATATCAAATTGTAGATAATGTTCTATACAAATAAAATTATTGATCGTATGATGTTTAGAATTTTAAGCGGCTCGTTTAGGGCTTGAGCTCGCTCAACTCAAAATTAGACTCGCTCGAGCTCGGCCCAAATTAATTTCAAGTCAAGCTTGAGCTTGAATTTAGGCTCAAAATTAATTTCAAGCCGAATTTGAGTTGAGATAAGCTCGCTCGAGCTCGGCTCGTTTCCACCCCTAAGTTCAGGATAACCAAGAAAAACAACTCACCGTATAGGCGGTTAAAATTAATTAGAACTTTTTGGGGCCGTTTGATTAATTACTAAGTAAATAATGTCAAAATATTATAAAATTTATTTATTTTTTTAATTCACATTCTCTAAATTATGTTGAATGTGTCCATAAGGGGGAGTACAACTACTGCATCATAAAGGATCTCCTAGGCGACGGGATCTTCGCGGTGAACGGCGACAAATGGCTCCACCAGCGAAAGCTCGCGAGCCACGAGTTCTCGACGAAAGTCCTACGCAGCTTCAGCAGCGTCGCATTCAGGAAGAACGCCGCGAAGCTGGCGAAGAAGATCTCAGCTGCAGCAGCTGGTTCAACTGTGATTGATCTGCAGGTGTAACTCCTAACTACATATATACCATGCATGTTATGCAAACACATGAACAAATTCTGAAACCTTGAAGAATTTGGCATTAAATCTCATTTGCAGGATCTTCTGATGAAATCGATGCTCGACTCGATCTTCAAAGTCGGGTTTGGTCTCGAGATCGACACACTCTCGGGATCGGATGAGTTCGGCGTTTGTTTCAGCAAGGCCTTTGACGAATCGAACTGGATCGTCTTCCGTCGGTACGTCGACATATTCTGGAGCGCCAAGCGGTATCTGAACATCGGGTTAGAAAGGCAACTCAAGAAGAACATAAAGATTATTGACGATTTTGTATACCAGTTGATTCAACGCAAGAGGGAGAACATGCAGAACGAGCAAGATGTGGTAAGGCCACCAAAGATATATGATCGATATATACATGATCAACGCAAACCCACTTATCAATTGTTTCTAATTGCAATTTAACCAACCAAATCTTTTTTTTTTCAAACAAGTTTTACAATTGGGCGCGTGAAGTTTGATTTCGTGCAAAATATTAGCAACTATCTAATTAATTTATGGCGATTTTTTTTTCTCTTTTTTTTCTTTCCCCTTCACCAAATCAACATTTCTAGACCCACTAAAAAGGTTCAATTAATTACACTATACTATACTATACTTTTAAAGAAATTTTTACTTTTTATATTGTACTTTTTATTTTCTTTCGGAGGCACCATGCAACTATTTTATTTTTTTTTTAACCCTAAACTACAAACAATACACATATAATTTTTTTTACCGACTGTCTCTAATGCAAGTAACAAAAGACTTAATTATTGGTACCCGAGATTCCAACTTCGAATCCTAATTAATTTATATTTTCAGCTAAATTGAAACATATAGCATACTACCTTTCTTCAAAAAGAAACACATATAATTTTCTTTGAAAACTGTTAAAAAATACTAATTAAGAGTGGCCGAATATATATATATTCGGCTCATTTTGACATGAAATATAACCAAAAATAATAAAAATATAAATTAAAAATAATTAATCGAAGCTTTTAATTAGTCTATCAGGGAGATTCATTAATTTTACAGTTTTTCTGCTATTTAATCAGTCTGTTTTAATAAAATTCTTAGATTTTATTTAAAACAATATATTGTTAACATTAATGTAGTAATTGTTGGCATTCGGTTAAATCGAATCGGGTACGCCCATAAGCGGGTTCGATCCGACGGATATTATGTTATCTAATTGGATTAGGATTAATCTTGCTTTCAAATTGGAAAGCTAATTAGAGATAAATCTAATCATATTAGGATAACAAATAATAACCGATTTGGCCTTATCTCTAACGCTATTAGGATTTTGGAATTCCTTATAAATATGCGGGCGATCCCACATAACGTAATATACGGAAAGAACGGAAAAAGAGAGAATAAGAAAATAATAGAGAGAAACCACATCCTCCATTGACCTATTATTCTAGAGAGACTTGCACGGTGGATTTGTGATCGTGCTCGTTTGTAGTTTGATCCACCGCGAGTTCGGAGTGCAAGAAGATTTTTCAAGGACGATCCAAGGACACGTGAACCAACCTCTACGATCCGGGCTCATCGCGTTCTAGCGCGAATCGCTTCCGCAAAAAGGTACGAACCAATACTTCTGCTGCGTTCTACAGTAATTGATGAGGGAAAAAAAATAGTTAACTGATATCTATGGAAAATAAATTAGTACAAGGTAGAAAAGCAAAAATAAATTTAAAATACAGTATAAGAATCGAAAAAATATGGTAGTGCATGCAATGGTGTCTTTGAAAAAAAAGGGACAATGTAAAAAAAAAAAAGAGAGTACCAAAGTAAAGTATAGTAGAGTGTAATTAAGCCTAAAGGAAAATATATGACCATTTTGAAATACTCTTAATTTGAATCCTAGTTGATTCATATTTCTAGCTAAGTTTATTTTTGAATGAAATAAACGAAGCGGGTAGCGTGCTACTTGCATATCTCAAATAAAAAAAAAAAAGAGAGTACCAAAGTAAAGTATAGTAGAGTGTAATTAAGCCTAAAGGAAAATATATGACCATTTTGAAATACTCTTAATTTGAATACTTTTAATTCACACTATCTTTTTTTATTTTTTATTTGAGATATGCAAGTTAGCTAAGTTAAAAAAATTGATAAATTAATGGCTTGACTAACCTTTAGTGGATACTTTTTTAAATTTATGTGCTAAAAGTAGGGGGTAGAAATGAGCCGAGCGTGAGTGATCGAGCTTACCTCAGCTTAAGCTTGGCTTGAAATTAATTTGAGCCTAAATTTAGTATAAAAAATTTTCTATCAAAATTTCATCTGATTTGGATCCATTAAACTTGAAAACGGTAGACATCAATCATTAAAATTTATTGATTTTGAAACATTTCAATCGCTAGGTAAATAATATCAAAAAATTGCAAAATTTATTTTCTAGATACTTCAAATAGAAGAGATGGAGTCTAACGGAGCCGATCGTCGATTCAAAAATTCGATCATCAAAAACGGCTTAGGAGCACGGAGGCTTCCGTGCTCCTAAAAGCACAGCAGCCCCGTTCTCTCTCTCTCTCTCCCCCTCTCTCTTTCTCTCTCTCTCTCTCTCTCCGTAACACACGCGCGCGCGCGCACACACACACACATATATATATATATAGAGCAGGGCTGCTGTGCTCTTAGGAACACGGAGGCCTCCGTGCTTCTGAGCCGTTTTCGATGATGGAATTTTCGAATCGACGATCGGCTCCGTTAGACTTGATCTAGCGTATTTGAAGTTTCTAGAAAATAATTTTTACGATTTATTTATATCATTTACCTAGTGATCGAAAGGATTCAAAATCAATAATTTTTAATAGTTGATATCTATCATTTTCAAGTTTAATGGTGTAGAAGTATTCAAATCAGATAAAATTTTGATACAAAATTCTTTATACTATCTACAACAAGATCAATATTTTTGATCGAAAATTTTAGTGTTATATTACTACTTTTTATCGGATTTTTATTTTCAGCCGTTAAAAATTATTGATTTTGAATCCTTTCGATTACTAGGTAAATGATATCGAAAAATCGCAAAAATTATTTTCTGGAAACTTCAAATACGCTAGATCAAGTCTAACGGAGCCGATCGTCGATTCGAAAATTCCATCATCGAAAACGGCTCAGGAGCTTGGAGGCCTCCGTGCTCCTGAGAGCACAGCAGTCCTACTATATATATATATATAGTCTGGCTACTATACTCTTACGAGTATAGTCCCCTTTGTACTCATAAGTTTTCGGCCGTTAGATCTACTTCTTTGATCATTTCCACCCGTTAGATCATACTATTCAATCAACCACCCACTCAACCCTAGGAGACCACTATTAACCTAACCGGGGATCACTATCATCCTAACCTCATATCTTTTCATACAATGGTCGAAAACTTATGAGTACAAAGGGGGCTATACTCATAAGAGTATAGTAACCCTAGCCTATATATATATATATAGATACACACACAAATAGAGCTAGGCTGGTATACTATCGGTAGCACGGAGGCCTCCGTACTACCAAGTTGTTTTCAATTATGCGGCTTCCAAATCGACGATCGGCTCTGCTAGACCTGATCTACACTATTGAAAGCATTTAGAAACTAAATTTCATAATTTTTCGACATCGTTTACCTATCAAACGGGTAGTGTGTGTGTGTGTGCATATATATATATATATATAGAGCTTTTCGAGCCTAAATTCGAGCGAATCCAGTAATACTCAAGCTCGGATTGAAATAAATTTCGAGTTTTTTTTTTCTGTTCAAGCTTGGCTCATTTAATTTCGAGTTGAACTCGAGCGAGCTAAATACCGAGCCGAACGCGAGCCGAATGCAAGTCGGCTCACTCATTTCCCAGCCCTAGTTAAAAGTGATTAAAACTATTAACTCTGATGGAACAATATTCAATAAATTTAATAGAATTTTTAGTTTATTTGAGTAACATTATTCAATTCCAAAAAAACTAAGGGTGCGTTTGGTTCGCGCTATCTTTTTAAGATTCCTAGTAATCCAATAGGAATTAAAAAAATATTACGGTGTTTGGCTAAACGCATTAAGTAATCTAATTGGTAATACTGAATTTACTAGGGAATGAGATGCATTCCAAAGTATTAATCTCATTCCTTTGAGCGACTAACTATGCATCAGCTCCGTAACCTCGATCGCGACGATTGTAACAATTGGGTGAATTCCTCTGGATGTAATGTGATACTCCTTGTTATAAGAATTAAGGCAGACAACAACCTTGAGGTATCTGAACAAGTGATCACATCAGTATCGCTACTCTTTGTTTATTATATCTCTATGATTCGACATAAATAACACATAAATGGCACTCGTTTGTTGGTTATCCATGAAAACGTACAATACAATGTACTTTAATGGTTATAAATGATTGTTAGAGCATGATTAACTCGGAATTAATTTCCATAGAATGCGGACTCTTATATTAATGGATTGGAGTAAATTGATACACGATCTGCTTACTACTTATCCTTCTCTTTCTTCTTATCTGGATTGACCGTGCGCTAAATTGGTAATTAATTTTTTTTAACCTCTATCATTTCTTCTACCCCTTAAAATCTTTTCTCCTATGTCCAATACCCACTAAAGAAAACTTCTACCGTGCCACTCTTTTCTTCCACCCTGCATCATCATATGAAGCGGCTAAGTTTCTCATCCCCCCTCCTTTTTTATCTCAACTCCGTCATATCATGTCGTCTCAATCCCATTCTATCCACTCTTGGCTGGATCCTCCTCATTAAACCCTTAACTATTTTCCACTTCCTAAATTTCTTAAATTATCACTGGCCTCCTCAATTCTAAAATATAATTCTCTTCTTTTTCTAAAAAGAATATTGAATTTTTTTCACTAAACATTCAATTTAAAAATTAAAATTAATTTAAAAATAAAATTAAATCTAATTGTAGTGAGCTTTTTCAGTGCGTAATATATAAAAATGATCAACTAGTTAATATAACATACGAACAAACACCCAAAATTACCTACCTTCTTTAGTAACTCACAGGAATAATAGAACATTAAATCTCGCGTACTTTTTTACTCACAAGTAAATTTTTAGCTAGTGCCCGAACCAAACGCCCTAAAGTCAAAAGGGAATAACTTACGACTAAAACTAAAATTAAGAAGCGTCGAACGTTCTTGAAAACAGAATAGAGGACTAATTTCTGAATAGTATAAGTCTTCACTCATCTATAAACCCATTTCCATCAAATAATTATATTTAGAATAGAAGAGAAAAAGGTTTAACCAATAGCTAAAGCAGAAGAATTGTCCCTAGTAAAATACACCAAATGAAATTATAAACTGTTGAATATGCTGATCACAAAATAAGAAGTAATATAAAGTTCAATTAATTTACCAATGTGTAGACCATATATATATATTTATATATAATATATACTTGAATTAATGCACAGGTTTACCATCTATCTAATAATACTACCACAATAGAGGAACTAAACGGAGTGCGCTTGGATTATAACAAATTTAATTGACGCATCGAAACTGATTATGGTGCATTCAAGTTATTCTCAAAACTTCTGGATAAATAAAGATGTGTCGGTTAGCGAAGATGTGTAAGATTACCTCCCTGAAGGGATTCACGTGTGCTAATGATTGCGATGTAGGAATAAATATATAAAACGACTGATGATAATAAAAAATAATAAGAGGTAACGTCTAAGGCAGATCAAAACTTGAAAATAAGACCAAAAATTGCTTCTAGTCTATTGCGAACTAAAGTATTCCCAAAAGCCAGGATCCTATATATATTAAATAATATATTATTATATTGAAGCCTTATGGCTACATAAATATTTTTATTAACATCTTATAATCCAAGTCTTAGACCCGTAAGCGCTGGAATCCATTGCTATGATGAACAAGCCACAATCGTAATGTATCAGAAAACTCTAAGTTTAAGCCGACACTTCCGATAGCCCCAGCGTAACTGGAGCTCCAGCTTAGATTAAGTTGAAGGGTATTTATTCGATCTTGTTAGAGGGGCCATTTATGCCATACCAATACCTAAAATGTAATACCACACCGTTAAAAACTAAAATCTATAAAGTATTTACTAAGAATATCTTAAGACGAATAATTCTTAGTACTGTTTACTGAGATCATACGATTATTGAGCACTTTGTAAAAACTTATATGATTGGCAAACAACTAATATTCGCTATCTACATTATGCCCTGTCAGGATTTCAAGTAGCCTATTATGACAAGTTGAGTTTAAACGTTGTAGATAGAACTCTCAGAATTTCTTCAATATTTGATAGAAATACTTTAAACTAATATAATTAACGGCTTAACTATTCCTTATCTTACAATTTAAAAAAGTCCTATATCAAATTTTAAAGATTATTCACACATTTTACCACGTCCTTTTTGACTATAATTTTATTTATCTAAGCTAAACCGAATATCCGAAAAAAACTTAAAATACTATTAATTCCTAAAAATTCATATACCCTATTATTATTTACGAATTGTAGGAATCTCATGAATTTGAACGCTAGATCAGAAAACAACACATAGTGGACCGGATTGCTGTACATAGATAAGTATATGGTATACCTAATTCTCTATCATATATATCTAAATATAGATAATATAAATATATAGTAAATTTATATAAACAATGTTTAATAATATCTATATAAATACTTACTTATGAGTCCCAGGCTTAGTCTTGATACACATGCAAGCAATGCATCTTGGTGCTTGTAAATTTTTACTGTTAGACCAATCTATGTCTTTGATCATTTTATCGTTAGATTATACTATTCAACGCAACCACTCCACTCAACCACTAGGGCCCACATCATCCTAACCGCACCATCCTCTTCATCCGAGGCCAAAACCTTACAAGATCAATGAACTTGATCTCTTAAAAAGTAATAAAGAGCTACACATTATAATTATAAGTGATAATTAGATATATACACACTAGGCGGCGGACAAGGTATCACTAACTTAGTAACTAAGCACCAATGTACTTTGGGGCTATTAAGTTTTCTGCATTCGATTAATGAGACTGAGGTCTTCGGATTGGATGAGCGAGCCTCCCCTAGGGTTAGTGTGGCTGCTAGGTTGAATAGTATAATCGAACGGATGAAAATGATTAAAAGAGAGTAAATACTTGAAACGGAGAGAAACTTGATACACCAGAATATCTCTTCCGTGCAATCATATTTGTATTCAGCCGGCACTTCATCCCGAATCAGATATTGCCAAAGGTCACCCGCCGGGCAGTCGCTCCCCCTCCTCGATCCTCTCCCCCTTTAAACATTTGTATCTCTCCTAACCATCATCTCCAGGCAATTCCCCCTGATCCCCAGCCAAAACGCAAACTAGTCGACGTACCTCCTCTCTCTCCTCTCTCTCTCATTCTCTCTCTATATATAATATAATTATAATATAATATATATATAGCGAATTATATGGCGTTTGGAATTGGATACTTAAAAGAAGAGGGCGATAAAGGGGTTTATTCCCCTTATATTGTACCCAAAAAAAAATCTGGTGGTGGGAAACAATTGTTTCACCCACAATACCGGGTTGTAACTTATTGGTATGGGTCGGAAACAAAGCCTTGTTCTGTCCTTACCCCGCGCGGGTAAGAGAGAGAGAAGGAGATTTCTTAATTCTATTAAAATTAAAATTTAAAAATTTTTAAACCATTATCAATCTCAAAATTAAAATTTATAATTTAAGAATTCAAATAATTTAAAAGTATAAACTTCTTAAATTTGATATCTTGTTAAATTTTAGATTTTAAATTTGATATTTTATATCTTTCAAATTTAAATTTGGTCTTAAATTTAAAATTTGATATTTAAAATTATAATTTTGAAAATTAAAATTTTAAATTTTAAAAGTTAAAATTTTTAATTTAAAATTATAAGTTTAAAATTTAAAAATTTTAATTCAATTATAGGGGTAATATCATTATTTTCTATTTATAACCATCAACTATTTCTCTTATTCCCAATAACCATCCAAACACAATTTTTCTAGTTCTAGGTTATACTCACATTTTCGTCCAAACAAAAAAATATCCTTATTCTTACAAAAATCCATACTTATACCTATCCCTGGAATAACTAGTTCCTACTAATTCCCGAGCCAAACGAAGCTAGAGTCCGGCTACTATACTCTTATGAGTATAGGCTCTTTTATACTCATAAGTTTTCAGCCGTTAGATTTACCCTTTTGACCATTTTCACCCATTAGATCATACTATTCAACCAACCACCCACTCAACCCTAGGGGACCACTATCATCCTAACTGGAGACAACTATAATCCTAACCGCACATCCATTCATCCAATGGCCGAAACCTTATGAGTACAAAGTGATCTATACTCATAAGAGTATAGTAGCCGTAGCCTACATATATATATATATATATATATATATATATATATATATATATATATATATATATATATGAGAGAGAGAGAGAGAGAGAGAGAGAGAGAGAGAGTTGAGCTAGAATACTCTCAAAAGCACCAAGGGGGTGGTGCTTTTGAGTTTTTAACCATTGAATGGAGAGATGTAGGGTTGAGATGATGGTAGTAGGTAGTGGTAGGTGGAATAGTGTTTGATCCAAGAGGTATTAGTAATTGGGGAGTAGATCCAAGGGCTAGAAACTTAGAAGCACCAATTGATTGGTGCTTCTAAAAGTATTCTAGCTCAATTCTATATATATATATATATATATATATATATATATATGGTAATAACCCCTGCAAACTCAAGGTGGATTAAATACTGAGAGTTTGGATAAGAAAAATTGATGTCGTTGTGTGGTATGAGACTTTTGAAAAAGTCCGCAAGCTGGAGACGAGAAGATATAAATGGTAAGGCAAGTTTACCGTTAAGATAATGATGTTGTATAAAGTTGCAATCAATTTCAATGTGTTTAGTGCATTCATGAAATATCAGATTATTATCAATCTTGATCGCACTTTGATTGTCACAATATAAAGGTGTCGGAGTAGAGCAAGTAATGCCAACATCACCAAGAAGATAACGAAGCCAAATAATCTCAGAAGCCGTAGTAGACATAGCACGATTCTCAGCTTCAACACTAGCTTTGGAGGGAATATTCTATTTCTTAGCTACCAGAAAATAAGGGAATCACCAAAAAGAATACAATAACCGGTGGTAGATCGACGATCAGTATGGTCCCCAGCCCAATCAGCGTCAGAACAAGCTCGAAGTTCGAGTTTCGAGGTAGAAGAAAAGAAAAAACTAGTTAATAGTGCCTCGAAGATAACAGAGAATGCGAAGAACAGCAGCATAATGAACAGAAGTTGGTTCTTGAACAAACTGGTTTACTATGTGGACAGTATAGGCAATATCTAGACGAGATAGTGAGATAAACAAGAGCTCCAACTAACTCCCGATAACGTGTGGGATTTGGAAGTGGCTCACCCATAGTAGGAGTTAGTTTCTGATAAAGCTGCATGGGAGTATTGACAATGTCATTATCAGTAAGATCAGCACGAGAGATGAGATTTGTTATGTACTTTCGTTGAGATAGCAAATAGCCCTTAGAACCATAAGCAACTTCAATACCTAGAAAATAAAAAAGAAGCCCGAGGTCTTTCATTTCAAATTGACGTTGAAAATAAGACTTAATAAATTGTATGAAATTGGAATCATCACCAGTAATAATCATATCATCAACATAGAGAAGTAAAACGGTAATGCCACGAGCAGAAGAGTGATGAAAACTAAATGCTCATGAAATATATTCAAGTAAAACGAGAATAATCATCAACAAATATCACATAGTATCGATTGCCAACATGTGTAGAAGTAGGAGAAGGATCCTAAATATCAGAATGAATTAGTTCAAATGCAACATGAGAAATAGAATTACTTGCAGGAAAAGGTTTAGTAGTATGTTTAGCTAGAGTGTAACCCATACAACTAAATTTATTGGAAATAAAAATTTTGCCTAAAACACTATGGCAAACTTAGACATTCAGATGTTCAGAAGAAAGATGACCTAAGCAATGATGCCATAAAGTAGTACTAGAAGTAGTGGAAGTTGTGGCAACATGAACAGAAGGATGGTTGGATGGCAGATGCAGATGATCCATGTAGTACAAGCCATCTCGCCTATGGCCCTGTCCAATCAAATTTCGTGTTCAACGATCTTGTACACGATATGTAAAGGATCCAAACGTAACTGTTCAATCATGATCAATAATTTGGCTAACAGACAAAAGATTAAAGGAAAGTTTTGGTATATGCAAAACAGAAGGTATAAAAAATTTGGCAGAATTGCTATCAGTAAGTAATAATGTACCACATTGAGTAACAGGAACTAGTGTACCATCAGCAGTGAAAATATTGAGCGAAGAGGATAATAGAGAAGGTGAAGAAAGTAATGAACCATGGGGAGTCATATGGAAAGAAGCACTTAAGTTTAGAATGTAGGAATTCTTAGAAGTACCTCCAAAGCTAGGTGTTGACAGAGAGCCAAAACTTGATGGTGCTGATGATGTCTGAGTACTGGATCCTGACTCTTTGGGAGTCGAGTTATTCAGATTGCTCTGTTGAATTAACTGCATGAGTTGAGGCCAGCTAAGTTGAGGAGAAGCGGCGCTATATCCTACTTCCTTGGAAGAAGTACGGAAAGGATGCTCGAACTGCAAAGTACAAGCAGCAACAGGATAACCACGTGGAGTGTCGATGCTGATTAGCCCACTTCTTTTTCCTGCAATCCTAAATAGAATGCCCCTAAAGTTGGCAATATTTGCATTGGATATGGCGTTTGTTCTTTCGAGGGCCAAACGAGCTAGTAGAACTTAATGGCTCGAATGAAGGAACAACTGGAGCAGGAGGAGCTTGAGTAGGAGCAGCAAGTATAGTTGGTGTTGAAGGACTGGAAGAATGCAATACTCGAAGACGAGTTTCCTTTGCAATAAATTCTACAATTGCAGCATCAATAGTGGGTAGTGGAGATCGATAGAGAACTTGGCCTCGCAAGGCCTCAAACTCTAGTCGTAGTCGCATAAGAAATTGAAAAAAGGCGATGCTGATCACGCACTTGCGTTTGTTTGGTAGCACAAGTGCAAGCCAAACAATTCTGGCATAGTGACGGTTCCATGACAGATAGTTAGCGCCACCATGCTTGCATATAGCTATAAAACTCCTAAAGAAAGCGTTCAATGGGCCGATGTTAGTTCTTGAAATTCAACATATGATTGAGCATAGCTAGACTACTCATACAGTTTTTTAAAATGAACCCAACATTTGATGAGCTGTAGAGAAATTCACCAACTTCCTAATGTCAATTTCCATGGATGTGGATATAATTCTGCTAGTACGTTTATCAGCAATACTCCATTCTTTAATTTTCTTCTTATCAGAAGGAGGGCTAGTGCCATCAATATGATCTATCAAGTCTAGGGCATCAAATAAAATTTGTAGAGATACCGACCACTCCCGGTAATTAGAACCAGATAATTTGACATCTAGTTGTGGAAATTGGTAGGTAGAAGATGCCATAATAAGTGAGAAAATAAAAGAACAGAATGGACAAATCTGAAGAAGTAGCTTGCTAAAGAGCAAGCTTGCTGAGCCAAAGGGGTCGACTTGGCTTAGAGGCATGTTGATGACTCCAAGCAGCTTGGTTGACACACGTTGTGGTACGATGCTCGGCCACACGGACGTGATGATGGCGATCACAACCCCAGTCAATGACTTGAACCGGTACGACGTGGTGCTGATCTTGGACAGACAATTTGCCTTATAAAGAGAGGAGCAATGTTGTCGTCGAAATAAAACCCTAGAAGGGCTTTGATACCATGAAACAAGAGAATAGAGAATATTTTCTATGTATATCTTATTCATCTAAACCCATTCTCTTATATATAGAGAGAGAGAAAAAGGTTTACATGGAAGGACATAATTACATCCTGTTGTACAAAGAAATAAAAAGATATAAAAATATTTCTATCTTAACAAAGAAGTAATATACAAGGTAACAAATATAATTTACATGGTAACATATATATATAATATATGGTAACATATATGGTAACATATATATAATATATATGGTATAATATATATATATAGGTTAGGGCTACTATACTCTTATGAGTATAGCACCCTTTGTACTCATAAGTTTCTAACCATTGGATGAAGAGATGTGCAGTTAGGATGATAGTGGTCTCCGGTTAGATTAATAGTGGTCCCCTAGGGTTGAGTAGGTGGTTGGTTGAATAGTATGATTTAACGGATGAAAATGATCAAAGGAGTAGATCTAACGGTCAAAAACTATACTCATAAGAGTATAGTAGCCGGACTCATATATATTTATATAAAACAAAGTTGAGCAGGCCATATCAATTGGCCTATATTCTGGGTGGTCTCCATACAATTTAACCTTTTGTTTTTGCAAGTACTTGTATCCATATAATGTCCTCACCCTTTACCTTAACAGGATTTTCACTTTAGTTTTCAACCTTTAATTTTTGCAATTAGGCCCCTAATAGTAGGTTCTAATAGTTGGTACTAAATTTATATCGTCAAAATACCTATTAAATCATATGTAAATAGCCGGCAGCATGGCAAGGTTGATGGTCAACATGACAAACACTGGTTGCTGATGATAAGACAATTTCTATTAAAGTTAATAGAATTTTAATGATGGGGATGTATCGAACCATACAGTAAAGGTTGGAGAACTAATTGCAAAAATTAAAAGACCTGAAAATCGAAGTAAAAGATCTAGTAAAGATTGGGAACCAATTATACAATCAGTATTGAGTTGGAGTGCTTCTGGAAGTGGCAGGTTTTATCAACTTCTTAGTCTTTGAATTACAAAAATTTACTATTATGTATCCAAAGGTTCAAAAATTAGACATAAATACTTACGGAAGCAACCCAGCTGGACGTACTCAATATAATTAACCTAGCTAGAAAAATAATGCACTAATTTTTCTAGCTTGTTGATATCCTTGCAGAGAAACAAAGAAGATATACTATCAAGGTTCATACTAGCAAGCAACGAGGACCCTGATGAGAGAATAACCGACAAGTACTTGAGAGATATAATTCTCAACTTCCTGATAGCAGGGAAAGACACCTCAGCGAACACACTCTCATGGTTCTTCTACATGCTCTGCAAACACCCAACAATACAGGAAAGGATTGCCTTGGAGATAATAGAAAGCGTAGGAGATAAAGTTGTGAGCAACGAGAAAGGAAATTATAGTAGTGTTGACGAGTTCACTGCGAGGTTAACTGAACAATCCATGGACAAGATGCAGTATCTCCATGCGGCGATTACTGAGACTCTCAGGCTCTATCCTGCTGTTCCTGTGGTACAAACTTTTCTTAGCACTGTGATCTTTCTGGTGCACAACTCCTCCTTTTTGGTTTGTAGACTTTGCATTTCTCTTTAATTATATATCCAAGACCTTGTTTATATATAACTAAATAGTCTAGTCTAAAACAATTAAAAGCGTCTTTAAATTTTTCAGCTTCTATGCCAGTTGTTTTCTCTGGTGACATTTTGCACCACCATATGCTATAGTATTGGATGAGAGAAACTCCTAACTAACTATTTTCCAAAAAGTAAAAAGAAAAAAAAAAATCTCCTCAAATTATGAAAGTGGGTGCGTTTGGCAATGCAATCCCAAACTAGGCCTAGGTGTTTGTCTGAATCCGTTTTTGCTTTTATTCTGATCAGTCATAGGACTCTTCTAACTAAATGTTTAACAAAAAGTGGAGAGTTTCCGCTGCGGGAAAAAGCTAAAAAAAAACTGAACGCTAGAACTAAGAGCTTTGATATAGTATTTCTGATTATGCTGTATAGAAAAATTATTAGGAGCAATATGATTTCCACTAATATATAGCACTACCCATACATGCAACTTCCTATCAAGTAACAGTACTGTACCTTACAACTAGGCTGATTAAACAAACACGAAACGCATAAAAGAATATCCAATGTGATTAAACCACATTATCAAACTAAGTTTTACAAAATAGCTAGCTACTGTTCATGCCAACCTTTATTTTCCTTCTAAGGAAAAGATAGCCAGCTACCTATATAATTTGCCGTATTGCGGTTCATGTTTGTTAACTTACGTACGTCACACTATATATACATTGGTGTGTGTAGGATGGGAAGTGTGCAGATGAGGATGATGTGCTTCCTGATGGGTTGAAGGTGAAGAAGGGAGACGGTGTGAACTACATGATGTATGCCATGGGCAGGATGACTTACCTTTGGGGCGAAGACGCCGATGAGTTCAAGCCAGACCGCTGGCTGGCGAACGGAGTTTTCCAGCCGGCTAGCCCATTCAAGTTTGTCGCCTTCAATGTAAGAAGAATGCTATATATACACCAAATTAATGCCATATATATTTTCATCTCTCAAATATTTTTTTATACTCTCTGTTTAGTTAAAAACTTTGGATCATTGCATCACTACAACAAAATATATTTTAGACGACACTTTTTAGACAACGTTTTATTCTAGCGTTTTTAATATTTATCATATGCAGATATCATGATTATGCGTCGCCAATAAACATATTTTTATTAAATACTAATAAAATTTTTTTGATACTATATTAAAGCGTCAGTATATTTATCCCAACATATTTACTTAACGACTGTTTACTTAGGGTTATTCTTGCCAATACTTTAAAGTGTCGTCAGTTATTGTTTAAAGTATTCTTAAGTGCAAAATTTATTATAGTGTTGTACCCCCCACATTAGTCTAACTTTTCAAAGTTCTAATTTTGAAAGATATCTTACCTTTCAATTCATAAACATTCATACTTCTTCTCGGTTGGTTTAAATTGATTTTTCAGTTAGTTTGCATCGATTTTCTTCTATAATCACTAGTCAGTTTGCTTCTTAAGAAAATCAAATATACTTGGGGCACAATTTGATCAAAATTTTAGAAAGTTCAGTGGTTTTTGATATCATCATCTGATTGTAATAAGACACTAAGATATTTAATTTACGATAATGAACTAACTTTTTTTTTTTTTGCATGTATTGGGAAGAATTTGTTTGATGAATTATCAAATCCTTGTTTTGTGATATGCTGCAGGCTGGCCCTCGAATTTGTTTGGGAAAAGAATTTGCATACAGACAGATGAAGATCTTGGCTGCAACTCTCATTCACTTCTTCAGATTCAGACTAGAAGATGAATCAAGGAGTATAAAATATAGAACAATGTTTACCCTGCACATTGATGGGGGCCTCCCTGTGACTGCCCTAAGAAGAATCAAATGCGAATGAATTGACTGCCACGCAAATTTAGGGTAAATTAGTTACACCGTTGAACTCACCACAAAATTTACAGTTATTGCAATTGGAGCACTGAATTTTATTCGAATTTATATTTACAATGGGACAACTCCATTAAATTTTTCTAATGGTTGGATGGTCTGATGATTGATTTCAGTAGTTCTGTCCTCATTAAAGATTAATGTGGATTTTGATTCAATTAGAGTGTCAGATTGCGAAGCTGACATGGCCGTTAAGTCATAATAGTCTTTCCATGATACGTTTACCAAATTAGCTGAAGCAATAGCCAAATTAACTTGTACATCATCTCTGGAAACTGAAAAAAAGGCTAAATTGGCTACAACATGATCTCCACATCAGAGAAATTCAATTAAGCTTGACAGAGCAAGCAGATTGAAATAAAACTTGATGTTTGGTGACTCGATAGAAGAAATTGAATTTTAGTGATGTAATTGAGATTTTGTAATAATTAGCTCAGCGACCAGTGGGGTAACTTAATTACCTGGCAAATTTAATACTTGTATACATCTTTTATACTATGTCCAAGTATCTATTTTGTGCGTTATGATTCTTTTTTTGACTTCTCTGATGTCCAAGGTGTTACCCTATGAAGAAACTGTAGTGCTTCTTTATTCTTCAGCACTTTATAAAATTATTATAATACTGTACATTCATTGCTATTCTACATAAACTAAATGGTCATTAACTACTCTGCATGAACTAAATGGTCATTGCTATTCTGCATACACTAATAAATGATCCGTAAAAAAGGTCTGCTTGTACACAACTGCTGATGCATAACAATAACAATATGCCGGCACGCTCATACACATGCACTTTCTTTCTTCTTTTTTTTTTTTTTCCCGACTCCACGAATACTAATGGCTAGCATGGCATCCACGAATGCTACACAGGTAGAATCGTAGTACAACCACGGCAAAATAACAGAATCGCTTCAAAACTAGAGTGTTCTATTTTAGCATTCTGATTAATTATTATCTTTGTATCGCAAATATGAACACAATGAAAAGAACTGTATAATAGCAAACTTCAGTAGAGAACTACAGAGAAGTACTGGTATCGGCACTCTGTTTACTTCCTAGTACACGAAATGAACGGTTAATTGCGGCCATAGAATCTGCGAAATTCGCCTGCATGTGGGCAATCACGCTCATCTCATCCAAGTCCAACAAAAGTAAGGACATGCCATTACTATCGAAGGAGGAAAAAATTTATTCTTTTTCCCTGTCAAAGAGAACAAACTGTTTGCAGTTTCCATTCGTGTTGAATAAGAGCAAGGAAGGATTGATAACTAGTCGCTTTCGCATCAATTTGAAGAGTCGTGCCGAGTGAGGAACTACTGAACGACCCACATCAATTTGAAGAGCCGCCGTGGGGAGTGAGGAACTGAATCAATGCCATCTTCCAACCAACCGAGTTATAAAATAGGTCCATTAACTCTTGTCGGTTCGCGGCCGACTTTTTGTTTAGTTTAAACGGTAAATCATTCATTGTCTTTAATAAATTCATTCATAAGACCGTAAATCATTTCTCTCTTTTCTTTAAAAATAAGTAATTTATTATATAATTTTAGCAGCTATATAAAATTTTCAACAAATTACATACAATCCTAACAAGCTATTCATTCAATTATAACAATCAAATAAAAATTCTAATAATTCACACATACAATTCTATCTACCTCATAAAAATCAAAAATTCTAAAAATCTATATGCAATCCTAAAAACATAGTAAAAATCCTATATAGCAACCTCAAAAAATCCAACAACCTATATACAATCTAAAAACAAACCGTAAATACAATCTAAAAACGACCGTAGATGATTGACTGCTTTTTACAGGTGGTGAACGATTCACTTTCTAAAGGTGGCAATCGATTCATCGCATTTCTCATTTTTATCCAATATGACACTAAATTGGCAAAAAAATATTAATTGGTCAAATAAAGTTTTGTAAGCTTAAGGATGTTTGGCCTAACTTTTAAAAAGCATTTTTGGGTTGAAAAGTAATTTTCGGCTCAACAGAACGATTGGCAACCTCATTTTTAAAATCTGATTCTACTTTTCAAAATCAGAAAACTGATTTTGAAGGCCCAGAATTAGAAACAAAAAAAAAAAAACTGCTTCTTAAAATCAGATTCTGCTTTTGGACTCAAACTTCAAATTTTTATTTTTATTTTAAATTCAATGTTTAAATTTAAATTTAATTTTAAATTTTAATATTTAGATTTATTTTTGAATTTTTAAAATTTAGCTTTTAAATTTTAAAATTTGAAAAATAGATTTCAAACTTAAAATCTTAAATTTTAATTTTAAATTTCAAATCTCAAATTTTAGATTTTAAAATTTTAAATTTCAAATTTCAGATTTAAAATTTAAAATAAAATTTAAAAATTGAAATTTTAGATTTTAAATTTTAAAATTAAAAAATTTAAATTTTAAAATTTAAAAACTTTAAATTTTAAATTACAAGTTTTAAACTTCAAACAATAAATTTAAAATTTTTAAAATTTAAATTTTAATTCATATTTTATTTCATAATTATTTCAAATTTCAATTTCAAATTATCACTTTGACTCTCTCTCTCTCTCTTGGTGGTGTTATGTAAATTTTATATTTTATTATGATTATTTATTTTAAATTATTTTATATTTAATTTTAAATTTCATAATTTATTTATATTTTTAATTTATATTTAATATTTTTATTTTATATTTTATTTTAAATTTCATAATTATTTTAAATTTTAAAATTTTAATATTTTAAATTATTTTTTAAATTAAAATATCAAATTTAAATTTGTTATAATTTTTAAATTTAAAAATTTTACTTTTAATTCAAATTTAAATTTTAATTTTAATTTTAATTTTAAATTATCTTAAAATAAAATTTAATAAAAATATTAATTTATGCAAACATTAAAAAAATTTTGCCAAACTGTTTTCCAATATCACATCAGATAAATTGCATTTATCCAAACTCGGCCAAATATTTTACAACTTTTAACCAAAATCACTTTTTCAAAGCAAAATCACTTTTTCAGAAATCACTTTTTCATAAGCTAGGCCAAATGGGCCCTAAGCCCGTTTGCACAAAGAATAATAGCAATTCTCCCGTACAGCAAATGAGTCGCCACAACCTGTTTCAGCCATCAGACGATCGAGAACACAGCAATTATCGAGGATAACAGTACTATGCGAGCGGCTAACAGACTGTATCATAGAATTCAAGTAATCACCGTCCAACGAGCCACAATTTAGACAACACCAACCGCCCGAGCTTGCCAGTTCAGCATAAGCAGGTCGTTACTTGTCCGTACGAACACGCCGTCCAACCGGCTGAGTGGGCAGTAGGTCATAATCCAGCACAAAGGCAAATATGGCATCAGAGAGATGTTAGACAACCTCACGAACCCGAGCTTGCCATTTCAGAGTATTCCAATAACCTGACATCATTGCCCCAGAGCAGCACCCCAAGACCCAAACAGGCTTCAGGAGGGAAAACATTTTAAAACGAATGAGCATGGAAGAAAAACAGAAATAACAATAGAGGACCGTGTGTCTTGGGAGATTATATCAAGGTGCAGGGTGTAGGATGCAGGGCTAGTACACCACCCGCAATAGGAAACGTGGGCCTCACCTCCTTTCTTTCTGCTCGAAGCCAATAGGAGCAAAAGGGGAACATGGGTGCCTAAATTTGGGGCATTTAATTTAATCAGTAAGTATAGTCATGCTCTGGGAGCACAGCATTTTATTGTAGAGACCGTGAAGGTAATGAAGCTAATATATGAACATTTTTAAACAGCCTACCTTCTTTTTTTGAGCGTGCAAAGGTAATGTGCTGAAATCACAGGGGGCCTATTTATAGAGAGAGCATTTACCTAATACTGAAGAAGCTAACAATATGCAGAAGAATAACAAAAGACAACCAGTGCAATGATGGGAGAAATCTAGGATATCTTTCAGATTTTTTCTCTTACCTCCGATGATAAATCCCCAAAAATATCTTTCAGATTTTTTCTCTTACCCACAGTATCTACCATTACCTCATGGCCCCTGGTTTTGAGAAAGAGCCACGCACAACTCTGCTAGGGGGCAAGTAGGGTGTGGCGAGCCACCACCGATCGGAGCCAGCCTGCAAGACATCGGATCCACACCCGCAGGGCATCTGAAGAGCTAAAAGGGTGACTCAGCTGCAGGGCCAAATAGGTGTCGTAGCAAGTAGGTTAGAGGCCAAGTAGGGGCGGCGAGCCACCGCCAATCCGAGCCAGGCTGCAAGCCACAGGGCCCGTATCCGTAGGGCATCTAAAGACCCGTAGGCGGAGGGAAAAGAGTGGCTCGGGTACAGCATACGTAGGCAGGGAGAGAGAAGAGAGGGAGGGAGGGGCGCCGGCATAGCGTCGGGTAGGAGAGAGGTTAAGAGAGAGAAAGAAATGAGGGAAGAAGAAAGAGAGAGCGGCAGCGATGGAAGAGAGAGAGAGGGAGCGAGTGGAGGAGACGAGGGAAGCAAGAGCAACAACCTGAGGACAGAGGGGAGAGAGAGAGAGAGGGGCTAGGGTTGGAATAGAGGATAAGAGAGAGAGAGGCTCGGGTTGAGGTGGAAGGCAAGAGAGAGAGAGGGGGTGGACAAAAAGAGAAACGCCTCGCTGCCACGTGGAACGGAGCCATGTGTCAGGGACTTAGAAAAATTTCTATGCAGCCCGGTCCCTGGCCCAAATCTGCTTAGTGAGTTCGGGTTGAAGACGGGTCGAATCGGATTGTCAAAGAGGCCCAAACCCAACCCGCTGTGGAAAACTCAAGGGTTATGAAACTCATGGGAGTTATGGGTGACTCTTGAGCTTTTGGCATTTATGAGGGCTCATAATGTGGGTTCATTATGTATGTAGTGGGTGAGTTGAAAAGGCACCTTTAGGCCTATAAATAGTGGGGTTGGCTAAGGCCATGACACACAAGAGAGAGTGTATTTGTATGCTGTTTGTAGGTTGTAATTCTCATTTCTAAGTAGTGTAGTACTTAATTTTTTGAGAGAACCTCTGCCTCTTTCTCTTTGTCATTTTCCTTTGCATACTTAGTCGTAGGACGCGAAGGTCCGGGCTAGCAATAGGGACAAAGGCTTGTCCATCTTCGAGCAGGAAAGGTGGGCGCCGCACGGGCTTTGCGAACGAAAACGCCAAGTCCGTGACACATGGCAGGCATGCCACAAGGGCATTTGATGGAGGTGTCAAATAGTATAGTTTAGATTCTCCCGTACAGCAGATGAGTCGCCACAACCTGTTTCAGCCATCAGACGACCCAGAACACAGCAATTATAGAGGATAACAATACTATGCAAGCGGCGAACAGACTGTATCATAGAATTCAAGTAATCACCGTCCAACGAGGCTGCTATTTGTGGTGCAAAGATGCATCTGGACAAGAATAAATTGACATTACACGGATATCCGCCTGATGATTGACAAATATAATGGTTCTATAGAACTTCCAATCTGTGGGACCTAATAAGTTTAAGAGAAAAGAATTAAAAAGGAAAAAAGAGAGAAAAATAGTACAAAAAACTGATCACAGTGCCAGGTCTTCTGCTAGAGAAGGAAGTTTAATTCCAGGCCTTGATGACCATCCTCTCTGATTCCTGTAATTTTCGATCGCCTGCAACCTGTGCCTTTCAAGTGAAGCATCCATCGGACTCTTCAGAACCTTCAAAACCGGCATTTTTTTTAGCTTATACTATAAGTTAAGCATCGAAGTCTAAAGAACAAGCTGCTTAGCAAGCACCAAGTATGAAAAAGCATACCTTCGGAAATGACAATTTAGGGGGAGCATCAACGATTTCACCAAATTTGATTTCTTCACGCCCTGGGAATTCCAGAATATCATCTGTTTTCTGCTTCTTGCTTTTCTTCCTTTTGGCTTCAAAATACCTAAGGTTTGGAAATGAAATAAAATTTGGTTTTCAATTACTATAACAAGACGAACAAAGCAAACAAGCTAAGTGTGTGCACAACAGATGTTTAAAGATTAAGGAAGCATACACATGGTTATGCACCCTTTTGTTTCTTCACTACAGAAGAGGAATGATGGAAAAGGTACAAGAAGCAAACAATGTCATCCACTTTCATATTTCTGCGTGCTCAAACAAAAAAATAAACTCTTATAAATCCAGCCAAATTGAATACTACAGCATTTAAAATACTTGCATCAACATGGCAGACATTTAGTTTTGCAATTAAGTATTCTATCATTCAGTCTGGTAGGTCATTCACTTTGATGCTCTCATTCGCCGTACAAACCTCCCAATTGGAAATGCTTTTACTGTTTCTATCATTTGCCAAAAAAAGATTGTATCCATAACTTAAGTTTGATAAAACTACCAAATATGCCGCTAAACTTAATGACTTGCAAGGTGAAATAGTTTTCCCAATATCTTTTAGCAATAAAAGTATAAACCAGCAATTACGGTGCACCATTTGAGTAAAATTTATATATCCAAGCTTTTTTAAATTATAAAAGTCCAGGTATTCTCACTGGACTCGTATAATTATACAAGTCCAGGTATTCTTCAAATACAATCAACGTATGGACTTCCTGAAAAGAGTTGCTTATCGAATCTATAAAAATATATCCTTCTGGCCTATGCTACGTTAGTTGGTAGTGACAAAACTATGCACAATAACCTTAATAGCTAGCTAAGTAAACCCCAGTGACCTTTAGCATAAAAGTATAAAATTAGCAATTTCTTTGCACCATTTGAGTAATATTTATATTTCCAAGATGGATATGAATTTAAGCCCATGCAAAAGATTTTTAATTATAAAAGACCAGCCAATTTAGAATATAACCACATTGAAGATAGCTTAATGAACTGGGAAGAGAAAACTGATACCACAGAAAGTAGTACGATGTTGATTGGACAATTATACTTCATAAGTATGGCAAAATAGTTGGGGGCCGGAGCAACATGCTTTGTTGCCATTATTTACACTACTTTATACACTCTTTTACTCACGAAATGAAAATTGTTACAGTTCCAAAATATTATTTTGATTTTTGGAAAGGAGCAAAAGAACTTCACAAGTAAAATTGGATCTAGAGAATAAATGGATAGGGCTATATGGCTCCAATTCTGGTAAACAAAAATGACACGGGTTTATGTTCTTAATTTGAACGATTACCCTATTCAATTAGATATTAAAAAAAGATCACTGCCTAATGAGGGAAAGAGTAGGTTCTCCTGCAGGTAAATTATTGATTTTTCTTTCTTTTTCTTTTTTTTTCAGAATCCTAATTGTCTTTATTAAGGATTGTAGAGGGAGGTGTCGAAGAAATAGTATATTGATAAAGAGAATTTAGTCCAAAAGCCACAAAAGAGATAGGATAGCAAAAGTAAAGGATTTTTTGCTCCTTCTGTAATTGTAATGAACGTAAACCGAAGGAAAAAAGAATTTTGTTGAATTTCCTTTTTGGGGTAATGATATATATATAGTACTTATAACCTACTATAGTATCAGTATATATATATATATATATATATATATATGCTGGGGCTACTATACTCTTATGAGTATAGACCCCCTTGTCCTCATAAATTTTTAACCGTTGATTGATGGGATGTCTGGTTAGGATGATGATGGTCCCCACTTAAAATGATAGTGGTCCCCTAGGGTTGAGTAGGTAGTTGGTTAAATAGTATGATCTAACAGATAAAAATGATTAATGGAATAAATCTAAAGGCCGAAAACTTATAAGGGAGCCAATACTCATAAAAGTATAGTAGCCGGACTATATATATACATATATATATATATATAGAAAGAGAGAGAGAGAGTCTGGCTGCTATACTATCAATAGTACCAAACTCTTGATACCATCGAGTTTTCTGCCGTTAGATCTACCCTTTGATCATTTCCACCCATTAGATTATACTATTCAACCAACCACCCATTCAACCCTAGGGAATCACTATCATCCTAACCGCACATCCTTTCATCCAATGATCAAAAATTCGATAACACCAAACACTTGGTACTCTCAATAGTATAGTAGCATATATATATATATATATATATAGAGTCTGACTACTATACTCTTATGAGTGTAGAATCCTTTGTATTCATAAGTTTTCTGCCGTTAGATCAATCCCTTTGACCATTTTCACCCGTTAGATCATACTATTCAACCAACCACCCACTCAACCCTAGGGGACCACTATCATTATAACCGTACATCTCTTCATCCAACGACCGAAAACTTATAAGTACAAATGACTCTATACTCATAAGAGTATAGTAGCCCTAGCTTATATATATATATATATATATGAAACACCTGTTGTACGCTTAAATCTTAAGCTATCAGAGAATAGCGTTTATATATTATACATTCAACACTCTCCCTCATGTCCTTTCGGCTTGAAACTTCTTAATAGACCCAAGACATGGGCTTAATTAAATGAGAGAAAATTGAATATTGCTAGGAGCTTAGCAGAACTCAAACTCAGGATCTCATGTTTTGATATCATATTAAGTTATATGAAACAATCATTATTTTTCAAAAGCTTAAGCTATCAGAGAACGATATTTTTAATACTTCTATTGAACACTCTCCCTCGTGTCTAGACTCAACACTTTTTGATAGGCCAAAGACATGGCTTGAATTAAATAGGAGGAAATCAATTAAGCTAAGAACTGGCGGAACTCGAACTCAGAACCTCCACCTCTGATACCATATTAAATTATATGAAACAACTATTTATTCTCAAAAAGCTTAAGTTATCAGAGAACGGCGTTTATATATTTTATATTCAACACTCCCTCTCATGTCTGCGCTCGAACTCAAGATATCCTGCTCTTAAATCATGTTAAATTAAATAATACAACTATTACTCTCCAAAAGCTTAAGCTAAGAGAGAATGGTGTTTTTATATTCTTAATTTTATGTTTAAGACTCTCCCTCATGTCTGGACTCTAGACTTTTTTATAAGCCCATGACGTGGATTTATATTAAACGGGAGGAAACCAATTATGTTAGATCCTGACGGGATTCGAACTCAGCACGCCTCTTGTTCTAATACTATGTTAAATTATATGAACCAACCACTATTCGCCAAAAGCTTAACTATCAGAGAACTGTGTTTTTAATACTTATATTTAACGCTCCCCCCCCCTCAGGTCTGGACTCGGCAATTTTTGATAGGTCCAAGACATGAGCTTGAATTAAATAGGAGGAAATTAATTATGCTAGGAACTGGCAGGACTCAAATTCAGAACCTCCTACTCTTAAACCATGTTAAACTATTATATGAAATAACTGTTTTTCTTTAAAAGTTTAAGCTTTTAAAGTAGAACGGTTATTTCATATAATTTAACATGGTATCAAAACAAGAGGTCCTAAGCTCGAGTCCTGCCATGCTCTTAATGTTATTTAATTTCCTTCCATTTAATTAAGCCCATATCTTGGGTCTATTAAAAAGTTTCGAGCACATATGTGAGGGAGAGTGTTGAATATAAAATATATAAACGTCATCCTCTGATAGCTTAAGCTTTTAGTGTACGACGGTTGTTTCATATAATTCCTCATAGTATCAGAGCATGAGATCCTAAATTTGAGTCCCCCTAGGCCTCTAGTCTTATTTAATTTTCTCTCATTTAATTTAAGTCCACGTCTTGGGCCAATTAAAATATCTCGCGCCCAGACATCACGGTGAGTGTTGAACATAAAAATATTAAAACAATGTCCTCTAATAATATGTTTTTCCTTACTATAGTACCTATTAGATCTCATGGTTAGAATATGATGTGGCCTTATCTCCTTAATTTGGAGGGAAGGGAGGGCCTTACTATGCCTTTTTTTTTTGTCCTTTCCATTGTCTCTTTGCATTCCATCCTTTTTTTTTTTCCATCTCTCTCTTTGTATTCCATCTCGTCTCTGTCATCTCTATACCTTACTAATGAGACCCGAAGCCGTCACCTGTAGCACTCCTTTACTTTCTCCTTCTCCACCACTGTCTCTCTCTCTCCCGACGTCTCGATAATCTAAGCCCCCTACTCTAGTTCTTTCTCTATCTAGGGGTTAATCTCCTTCATGATCTAGAAATGACGCATAGAAGCGGTCACGGCGGCGGAGGCAGATTTTTTATTGATTAATGTAAACATATTGGTTTTGAATTTTTACAGAATATCCAAAAGCATATATGCCCGATTATTCATGATTACTTTTATATCAATTATGTAGAGCAAGTTTTCCTTCTGTTTTTGTATTACTGCTATTATCTTTATTTTATATCTCTGTCCTATACTAATTTCTACTTCTGTATTAGTGTATTTTGGCCTAAATTTGCCTTCATATTGCAATATAATTATTATGTCTTCACCACATCACACCCCCCATAAATGCATTCTCTTCTTAGTATATTCTTGAGACGTAGAAATATAAGTTAGAAAGGTTTCTTAAAAATAATCTACCACCTTTTCTCGATCCTTTCTAAAAAAATTTTACAACCTTTTCTCAATTAATTTTTTTCACTAGATTCTCTGATACAAACTTGATGGATGTTTCCTCTCTCTCCCTCCCTCCCCCCCTCTCTCTCTCTTAGATTGAAGATGTTGCTTGCTAATTGTATCTGTAAAAGGTAAAACTTAGTTTGAGCTCTGAGAAGTTAACTCTGTCTCATCTCTTCTTAATCCATCATACTTATATGCTAATTAGGTATGCATTGTGAGGAAAATTTGTTTATATCAAATATCACATAGATAGGTAGCTATTTTTCGAAGAAATTTATAGTTTAGATTGCATTGGAAATTAGTTGAATCTTGAAGATTTGAGGCCCCATTTTGATCTCATTTGTTTTAGGTAGGTAAACTAAACAAAAAGTAAGTTTTTGGAGACCCCTTTAAGTATATCCCGTTCTGATATAGGTCCTAAAATTTTTTATTTATTATTATTGATATCTCTCTATTTTTATTTGTTATGATGCAGATTAAGGGACTTATTTCAAAATGCCTTATAACTAGCAGGTTCTTTGTTTATTTCATCTATGAAAATAAGAAAAGAGCAAGCTCTATGTTGGCACTAAGAATTTTCTCAAAAAATAGCCATGCATATTTTGAGATTTGGCTGTTAAGCAAATGTTAAAAAGTTGGAGGTCAGTTTGAATTTTATACATGTTTTATGGTACATAACAGAGTCTTTTTTAAGGTAGTGTTTGGTTCGGGAACAAAGGAGGGAATAAGCCCTTGTTCCCCCCCTTTGTTCCTAAAGCTGCGTTTTGCACCCGAGAACAATAATTCTCGAATTTCTAGAATAAGCTGGTATAAAGACTTCAACTGTTGTTCCACCCTTTTCCTAGAACAAACTTGTTCCCAGGTGGGAACAAGATTAATTAACGTCTAAATTTAATTTTAATTATGTTATTAAATTATTAATTAATCTAATTAATATATTTAAATCATTATTTATTGCTTAAATAATAAAATAACTAATTAATTTATTATTTATTAATAATTTAATGTATTTATCCATAAAGTAATATTTATATTGATCAATCATTAATATTTCTATTAATTTAATTAATTTTTTTACTAGTTATCTAGCTAAAATAATTTACTAACTAACTAAAAAATTAAATTATTTTTTATATTTAATTAATTAATTAATATATTTTTATTATCTTATACAATAATAAGCAGTTCCTAAGTGAATGTTTAATTAACTTCTTTGTCTTTTTCTTTGTCATTTGTAGTAAATTTTGTTTTACTGCCCATGAGTTTATGCAGTTCGATGCTCTTTTGACATGCTATAATTGTTATGCCATTGACATTCAATGATTTTATTGTGAAGCTATTATAAAAGCAGAGTTTTGCATGATATGTTATATGTAATTTCTCTTTAACACGGTTGATTAGTTTTGAATGATTGATTTTTTTTTTTATCATAATTTATCTTCTTTTATTTAAAATTTTTACTTATAATATGGTCTTTGTATGCTATTTTTGTATTTTATTGATATTTCATGCTTTGTAATTTTTATCAGCAGTGTCTACCCGCCGCAATGCACGGATCACTACACTAGCATACATTATACAATACATAATACGTACCTTGTTCTGAACATATTGCACTATGTATCATTTGACCACAAAAATGACCAATATGTGAACACTTCAGAATCAATCCTACTGTTGACTTGAGTTGCTGGTATGTAAATTGACTAACATTCTTCCCTCATAAGCACTGCTACAAGCTACTCCATAAAGTCTAAAATAACACTAACTGGTTTGATTTTCTAAATAATCTTAACAAATGAAAAAAGCTCTCCTTCTCCAGAAAATACATTACTTCTCAAGCATAAATAAATTAAGAGAAGCTGAGAACTCAGCTCACATATAAGTACCAAAATTTTATCAGTCAAGGGAGTGGTGGTTATCAAATTTGGTATGACAAGTAATAACCATCTGATAAGTATTGCCTGATTGAAAGGGAACCAGAAGATATTTGATGAAGGAAAATATGACTTGCACCAAATATGACGAGAAAGTCAAAAATGACACTTACTCCTTGCGTTTTTTCTTCCTAGACTGAGAAGTGCTTTGGTCCAAATCCTGGAAGCGAAGATCTGTAACTGCCAACCGCTTTCTTTTTCCCTTTTGAACACCATCTATACTTAAGTCTGCAGTCTCATCTTTCTCCATATTTTTCCTCGTTGTAGTTTTCCCACCGGAATCTCCTATATCTACTTTGTCGCCAGAAGTACGCACATCTTTCTACAATCAATTTGGTCACATCCTATCAATAATGATGTCAGAGCACATGGAGGCTCAATTTCAAAAAAAGAAAAAAAGGAAAGAAACCATAAAGAGTATCCACAAATAAGTAAACAGCATGAAACCAATTTTAAAGTGCAAATGGAAGAATACACCGAAAAATTATCCTGTTAACTAAAGTGGAAGCTCACAAACTCAATAATGAACTAATATCACTTTATAGACCTATTTGGTTCACGGTTTCTAAAATTCCGGTAATCCTACATACGTCCGATTGAAAATATTCAAATAATTACCATTCAACTCAAGTTGGGTAGTTACAAAAGGTGTTAGTGAAGTAGTGGAATCACTGTAGATTCCTAGGCAGTAGGAATACTAGTTTAAGAAGGTACTCTCATTTCCAAGCTCAATAGGAATCATTAGTAGTCCATTAATAAAAATATATTAGTTCTTAATAACCTAACAACCCTAGTGTCTTGATAAGTTGGCAACAAACTTGCCAATTCCAAATATAATATAAAATATACAACATTTCAGCAATTTTACAAACCTTGAACAAAACAAGCCCTCTATATAATATGTGAAGCAACAAGGAAAACAATTCAAACCGATAACATATCAAATTGCACTTAAAAAAAGCATGGAAGATGAAGCTTAAAGGCAACGCCAATATGAAAAAAATAAAAGCAACAGAACAAAAAAAACAAAAAAATAAATAGGGAACCGAGAAACCACACTGAACCGATTGGCTTGATTTGGTTTCAGTTTAGAACTTCAAAGAAACAATTAAAGCTGCAGAACTGACATACAAGTGCGTGCGATCTGTACGCACAAACCCATTCAAAATTTCTGTTGTGAACATAAATACCCAAATATTTAAATTTTATAATGTGGGCTATCAGAAAAGTGCTCAAAGAGTGGGAAAAATTAGCCAATACTTTCCGTTCTCAGAATGGCAACTACAACTCCTTAGGTAAGCCATCACAATTATGCTACAGTATTCTGTACTCTGTTTACATAATTAAAAAAAACAATCGGAATCTACTACATAAAACAATTTTCTCTATTAGTTTAAGGTTACTAGTTAAACTTCTTCGAAACTAGTCTACTGCTAGGAAAAGTCTGGCTGCTTCAACAGCTCGAAAGTATCACAAAGCATTTTGTTTAGTCTAGAAAAATGACTCAACTTAAACCTTATATGAACTTGCTGGAGGCAGAACACCATCCACCTGATCCCTTGATAGCACTCTGAATGAAACTAAGGTAGGCTAGAACCGAATTAATCGAATTCAAAAGAAGAAAGGAGAGAAATGAAAGAGACTGCCAAAACAAAATTGATTACGGATGCCCTAAATCAAGATGAGTTATTACGCCGAAGTCAGAAAAGCAACAACAAGAAACAGTGATAATGAGTGCCTTAGCTCAGACACAACTTATTAACCTATATAAATGATATAGTACAAGAAATGTCAGAGCAATGCAGAAGGCTATTATTTTACCTTATTTTACAAATTATTATGGAATTCAGAATTGTTGAACAATGATTAGTCTCGTTAATCAGCGGCCAATGTCCCATAAATAGGTATAAAGTCTTTATTTCTTGTTTGCACTGAATGTACCCAGTATCAACAACAAGCAGGAATGATATGTATGCTTTCCAAACATATATATAGTTATCCAATAAATAATGTCTACTGATGATAATATTCTCTTTGATTTGATGACACAACCCAGAGTTGGCGGACTTCAGCCAACCTAGAAAAGTGCCTGCTGTTAGATAGTAGCTACCCGTTAATCAAAAAAAAAAAAGAAGAAAAAAAGAGAAAAGCAGGCTTGCTATCTCTTTCTAGAGTATTCATCATACGAGTTATTTCCGCTTCCGCACTTTTCAACAACTAAAATCACGCTCGAAAGAAATTTGTATCAGATTGGCGCCAAACAGCGTCAACAATTCACCAATTATCGTTCCCACATCAACCTGGGTTCCCTAATTCACATCCATCCTCCATCAAAGAGATTCATTCACAAAACATTCTCGTTTGCCCGATGTCCACTATCCGTCATCAACCCCCCCAAAAACCCTCGCCTTTCCTATAAAGACGGACGGACCTAAAGAAAAGAACCGCATATTATTATTATATATATATATATATATATATATATATATATATATATATATAAACCCAAGAGCAGCACGAGTGGTAAAACAAACACCTAATCTCTCCAATAATAACTACCTCCTCTGCAATCCAATCCTCGAAGCGTAATTGTACTCATCCAACACAACGGCCTTCCAAGTTATAAGAAGGAAAACCATACCATGTAAACTAACTACTACCTTAAACCCTTTTCTAAAGTGCGAAAACAGAGGAGCACCAGCTCCAAAACAAATGAAGACGAAACCAGCACAGCGGTTCATGCATAGGCATCCCACGAATACAGCGTAAACTTACATTCTCCTCCCGGCCGGCAGCTTTTCGTCCCCTCTCCTCGCTCCCCCCCGCACCTTCGCGACCTAAAGCCCACCCTCGCGCAGCAAGACAAGTAAGCAACGGGGGAAAGTGGGTTGGGTTGCATCAAAAAGGGAAGGGAAACCCCAAACTAGATTGGGGAGCGGACCTACCTTGATCTGGTGGGTTGTTCGTGTTCCTGAGCTTGATGAGGCGGCGCAGCTTGGAGGGGACGGCCTCGAGCTCCTTCAGCTTCGGCGGGGGAGGGAGGCGCGCATCGGCACCGTGCGCCGCTCGGTAGTTCTTCTCCCGCCGCCGCCGCCCTTTTCCCCCCATCGCCCTTCTTAGCCCGAGCAGAGAGAGCCGACGGTATTTCCAGACCGGATTGTATTTTACTTACTCGATGAACCCCACCATATCCGTACATATCGATAAAATTTATGCGCTGATGTTTACCGTATAAAGATAAATAAATAAATAATGCATTCTAGTTTTAAAGTCAAAGTGTCGGCAGTTTTATCAAATTAAATAACCAGAAAGGTTGGTTAGAAAACTTTTTATATTATTTTATAAAGTTTGGATAGCCAATTTAAAATATAATAATTCATTGTTCAGGATGTTTCATACTGTTTTACCATTTTATTTTAAGTATACTTATGGATCAAGTTAAATCGATTATCCAATCTTTTAAAATTTTAATTTTACTACCTAATATTTTTAATATTTTAATTTATTTGATTTGGATCGGTCAATAATACCGTGACTTAAAAAATTTAAACTAATAACTTGCTTTAATAAATTTATAGTTGTGAGAATTGTATAAAGTATACCAAGTAATCCTAGAAAGATAAACGACGCATTTAAATTTTAAAATCAAAATATTGTTATCCGACTCAAATCAAACAAATTGAAATATTGGGTAGCAAAATCAAAATTTCAAAATGTTGAATAGTTAACTCAAAATAGTTCATAGTTCAAATAAGTTTTATACATTAACACCTTTATTTTATTATTATTTCTTTTGGATAATTTCATTTACTTTTCTAAAATTTGAAAAATTGGATTTATCCCTATAAAATTCTAATTATCAAATATATTCCTCTAAAATTATAAAATATATAAATTTATTGTAACGTCGTGGATACCTAGATTAATGTAGGTTGAGTTTACACTCGTACTGAGGGGCCGAGCTCATTTTTATAGCAGTTTTGTACTGTCGGTTGCTATCGAGGTTGATGGTGGATTCAGATGTTTACATCTTGTATCAGATTGTGCCGAGGGCACGTGAGTCTTGGTTGTTAGACCAGTTTGACCCATTTGCATTGTGTAACACACCGAACCGTTGCAAATAGCGAGGTTCGAGTGTTTGATCTGTGTTCCGAGCTTTACCAGATATTTTGGAGGGTCGTAGACAATATTCCGGCCTATTGCTCGCATCTCGAGAATTGAGGTTTAAAGCTTATACCAAAATCCAAAAAGATGGATTGTTGGTCCTACTCTCGGGTAGCCTCAGCAGAGCTGTGTACCGGTACAGGTTGATGGCTGTACCGGTACAACCATCAACAATGGCAGCCTGTGCGCCAACCCGAGGCTCGGATTGGGCTGATTCGTGGGATGTGTACCGGTACACAATCCCGTGTACCTATACACAGTGCAGACTGGGCTATTTTTTGGGCAGGGGTGTTTCTGCAATTGTTGCATATCTATATAAACACCACCACAGCCCTTGGGGGGCTCTTTTGAGCCCTAGACCAGTGGAGAACAAAAAGTGAGCTCTTTCCCCTTGATTCTTCTCCATTTTTGTTTGGTTTTAGCTAGTTTTGATATCTTTTTTCTTCTCATTCTTGCTTTTTGTGGGTTTTCCACCATTGGAGAAGCTTGAGACCTTGGTTGGAGCTTGATTGGGGATCAACCTTCAACCCTAGAGAACTCTAGGCTTGGTTTGGAGCTTTCAAGAGGTAAGCAATAAGTTTCTTTCCTCTAAATTTGTGTTTTGTTGCTTTATGTTAGTTGGAACCCTAGATTTTGAGATTTAGGGTTAGAAATGGGGATTTTTGATTTGAGGCTTCTAGAACCAAATTGATTGGTTTAGAATCTTGGTTTAGGTTAGCTTAGAAGGACTCTGACTCCCATTTGGAGATCGAGAGAGTTTCCTTCGCGTACGATGAGTTTTTCACCCTTTTCTTGAGTTGCTTAATTCTCGATCACTTGGGTGTTCGTAAGGTTCGTTTAATTCTCTTTTCTATACCTTTAGGGTATTAGGAGAGTGGTGGGCACCTTCATCGGAGCAAACGAAGGGTTTCAATTAGCTCCGGTGGGTTTGGCTTCATTGGAATATGAGAAAATATCTCCTAAGTGGTTAAATGCTTTCGTATCATCGTGGTTTATGCATTTTCATCCTAGATAGGATTTACGTGAATTTTTGAATGCTTAGAATGCATGCATTGTGTATCATGAATATTTCACTCTATGAGTAGAGCCTTATGTGTAGTATCTATGCATGTGTTAAGTATTCTTATTGCGAGTTTGGAAATATGTCTCTTATGAGGAAAATGTTTAGAATTATGTACTCTTGAACATAATCACCATGTATGACTTAGTGGACAAAGTGCCATAAAGGGGCACTTGACTTAGTAAACTGTGAAACTGCAACATAGAGACATAGAAATAGGCCATTGTGACATCGACTATATTCCGTGTTTTAGACACGATGACATAGTGATAGGCCATTGAGACATAAGTGATATTCCATGTTTTAGACATGATGACATAGAGATAGGCTATTGGGATATGTGACATATATTCCATATTTCTAGACATGAGGACTTAGTACTTGAGATAGATCTTTCGCTTGCTTGCCATTGTGCTCATTCGCACATGCTTGTGAGGGCCGCTCCCTACAAGCCGGCACTCCGGAGATAGCCATCGCGAAATATACTCGCTCGTGCGGGATTGGGCGCCGAAATAGGATGCCGTGGGGGAGGCTCATTCCTAGAGTGGGGATGTTGACTACTACGGAGCCATTAGGCACGGCGCAGGCCAGACAGCCTACGGGTGGGTCTTACATGATTGGAACTTAGTGACAGAACATGCCATTTGGACTTTGACTAGAATAGTAAACAATGACATTTTACTATCTACATTGTGGACATTCTGTTGGTTGCATATTCATGCTTATACATGCTAGTCACATTCATGTACATTCATGTTATAGTAGCTCTATTAATTATGCAAATTCATGCTGAGTTGAGACATCATGGTTTAGTAAGCACTTATGTTTAGTTGTTGTTATTCCTCTTGATTATACTCGTACTTACTCTCTTTTGTTCAGTTTTGGACCTTGTGGCGCATTTCACTAATGTCACGCCCCGAGCCCGCCTCTTTGGTCGGATTCGGGCACGCCAACAGACCGCCAAACGGACAGGGTTTCCCCTGCACGCGGACAGAGTCTCCCCTGTACGTTCAAGGCGTCGCAATCAATACAAGTACAAGAGGTTCAAAACAGGAACAATTTTCAACAACGATTGCATAAGGAAGGTATCAAACAACATAACACATCCTATATTATTACAATCATTTATCTCATCATTTTACATCGCATTTTTCATTACATTGATCCTCAACTTCCAAATATACAATCGATTTCTAAACATAATATTACAACATCGATTCTTTTCTTTTCTTTTCTTATACCCCTAAGAAGCCGACTCAGGGTGCTGCTATCTGGTCTTTGTGGTAGGGCGCTAACTACGGAGCTACGCCCTTTCCTCGCGCCGCCGCGCCGCTCGCGTGTGAACCTGTACCCCCAAAAACAACAACACGGGGGTGAGACTATTGTCCATAGTCCTCAGTGGGTACAGCCACCCAAGGGAAGAGCTCAACCCACCAGGTCCAAAGGAGGCACTGTAACATGTTAGTCCAACAGATATATATACATATAACATCATGCAATACATGTTCATGCCTTACAAATATGCAAATTATGCAACTCTTAGTCATTCTTCACCATTAGCCTTTCTTTAGAATATGAAATTCTTTATCATTAGCCATTCTTTATTCTTTAATCTTTATTCTTTATTCTTTATTCTTTATGCTTTATTCTTTATGCATTATTCTTTGTTCTTTATCCTTTACTAAGGGCACTCGCACCTTAGGCTCATCATACACATTTGCCATTCTTTATAACATTAACAAGGCTTTCTCAATTATCACTCTTTCTTAAGGTTACATTTACCTTAGCCAACTATGCCACTCGACTCAGTCTTGAGTCAATTTATAATGTATACAAGATCCACTTTCCAATTCATGATTCTTTTTGGCTAACCCGTAGGTTTCGCCACATTAACTTGCTTCACATTAAGTCCATTATCGCAGGAACTCACCCGCTAGGACCGTCCTTACGGGTCTACTCCAACCCGGATGCCAAACTCCGGAGCGCATCGCCCGAGGGGGAGCGACCGCCCTCGAGCACGGAACTCATAGCAAGTATGATCAATCATTAACTCTAAGGATATGTAGTTGGATCATGGTTTCACACTAACTCTAGTGTTCTTTACATCACTTTATGTTGCCACTCTAGCAATCATTGTTCTTTACATTTCTTTTACTTTTGCTAACTCTAGCAATCACGTTCTTTACATTCCTTTACTTTAAGCTATCTTTAGCTTTCACATTCTTTAACTTTACACGTTCTTTATGCCACATTACTTTACATTGCCTCTAGCCATTATCATTATTCTTTACATCACTTTATGTTGCCACTCTAGCAATCATTGTTCTTTACATTTCTTTTACTTTGCATTGTCTCTAACCATTATCATTATTCTTTACATCACTTTATATTGTCACTCTAGCAATCATTGTTCTTTACATTTCTTTTACTTTGCATTGTCTCTAACCATTATCATTAGGTTCTCACATTACATCTCATGCATACACATAGATTATTTAGATTCTTAATCATTCTAATAAGCATGTGTACTCACATCATGCAACATTACATTATTATCATCACATTGTTTTACATTGTCTTTAGCCATTATCATTATTCTTTACATCACATTTATTCTTTGTTGTCCCACACTAACTCTAGTGTCCACTTTATCATTTCGAATGCCACTCGATCTATGTTCAACATGCATATATTTTGTCATCCATTGGTGGTCATTACTTAACATTTTATGCATTCGTTAACATTTACTACATGCATTCTCGGTTAGCATAAATCTCATACTTTCATTTGACATCTGTTTAGCATTTCTATAATATGCACATGTAAATTAACATCAACTCATGCATTCATTTGGCATCTATCTTTATCATGCATTCTTAAATAGCATACTTTATCATGCATTCTCAAATAGCATACTTTAATCTTTATCATGCATTCTTAAATAGCATACTTTATCATGCATCAATAGTAAACATACTACACTTTAGCATGGAAAGCGACCTAATCGCTTCGGTGAGCACAACCCACCTCAAAACGCTTTTCGATTGCTTGTCGACACTTGCAATCGGCCTCCCGCGGCATCCGTAACCCGGTTTGGCCCGATCTTTTGCGCGACCACCCGAACGGCCTCCGATCCACGATTCGAATATTAAAGGTCTTCGGTTATGTGCCACGGTGCTTCAAATCCATTTCCATAATTTTGCGACGTCGCCTCGGCCCTCCTGGCGGACCCGAAGCCTAAACGTCTATTTCTTTAATAACTTTGTAACGGCTCGTCGGATTGCCGAACCGTCTTCGCCAACGCGTTCGTTTACCTAGCAATTTGGTTTACGGAGGGTCAAATGAGATCAAACCCATACATTTTACAAAACCCCATTCGGAGCCCTAACATGCAATTAACCTCTAAATAATCCAAATTAAATAGAGCAAACATGTTTAGAATGCTCATTAGAGGCTATTAGAACACTTAAAACTAAGGATTAAGCCAAATCCCAAAAACTTACCTCAATGTGAACGCCGCGACGAAAATACGCCGCTCCAACGGGCGCACGAAAGCTCGATCCGTCGCCTCCAACGCGTTCGCAGACTCGATCTCCACCAACCCTCCAATTTTTACAGAGAGATATAGAGAGATGAGAGAGATATTTAGAGAGAGAAATGAAGGTCTCTCTCTCCCTCCATGCGTGCGTGAGAGGTGTGTCGGCCATGGTGGTCGGCTGATGGAGGAGAAGAAGCTAATTAGCTTCTAATTAAAGTCAACACCAAACACTATTCACTCCAGGCAACTTAAAATCTGATATCTTTCGTCGGAGCTCTCTGAATGTCCGTTTGAGCTCAAACTTGACAGTCATGCTCGGTTTTACTTAACTTAACAAGCTGACGATTACTGGTTCAGTTTCGACCCCATTCGGTTACCGAAAACTATACCGAACTATAATCTTTAACAGATAACTGTGGGATTTTATTTTCCACCTTTCGGGTGTCAGAAAAATATGAAACTTTAAATCTAGCCTCATATAAATATTTCTGATATCTCTGCCAATTTTCATAATTTTCTGAGACTGTGCATTTTCTGCTAATTTATCTGTCTCGTTTCCAACAGAAAATTCTAAATCTTCTGTTTTCATTCCGACTTCAGCACAAATCAATTCTGACTTATGTTTTACTTCTCTAAATCCAATAAAAATAGTATCCCACACTATTTTTATTTATTTTTATTTTTCTTTTACCAAAATCTGGTATATTACAACTAAAGTCAGTAATTGCTCACTGGGAACTATTTTTAATAATTCTCACGCCCCCTGTTTTATGGTTTCTTTCAGAGCCTTTGGCACCAGCGGAGGCACCGGATCGCGGCAAGGGTGCCGCTTAGCTAGCTAGCGGAGATTTCGCTTTACCTTAGGTGGTTTACTCTTTCATTTACTGTATTTGTGTGAGAGAAAGATTTTGTACCATATGTAGAGACCACCTGTGTACTCCTTGTGCTTAGTTTTGTATTTGGGATTTTCATTGTACTACTTTATGCTTTGATTTAATGGATTTTCGGCTTTTTGTTCTTTCCCTTCATTGTAGAAATCTAGACTTATATTGCTCTGATACTTCTAGATGTTCTTTTATTATTGCTCTTTTATCGTTGTTCTTTAGACGCCATGTATGTTTTAGACATATGGCGGGTCTGGGCACGTCCCAGGCGGGCTTCCGCTGGGTCTCGCAGCGTAACAGATTAGTTTGGTATCAGAGCCTAGGGTTGAGTCTTAGGAGACCTAGCAAATCTTAGGCCGGTTGGACTATAGGAAATAGGCTCGTGAAAGACGAGGTCTATTTGACTTGTGAGGGAAAGTATCATGACTTGGTATCTTGTGAGGGAAAGTATCATGACTTGGTATCTTGATAACTCTAAAAAGTTGGAGTTGATCGAAGTGTATGGCTTCTAACTTCACGGAGGGTTACGTTGGCGGCCGACAACGTAACATCGGGAGTTAGTAGTGAAGCCACTTCATTACTTTGGCATAATTGGGATATTGAAACTATAAGCGGGGCTGCGTTAGCATGGGTTGTTGTTTTAATCCGTGCTTGACATGCTTGTTGCAGCTTGTGACGTCAACGATACCCACGATGGCAGCTGAGGCGACCGAACTGGGGAAGCCTGCATCCCCTTGATCCGGCAAGATTTGGGAGTTGAGGGAACAGTTGGCCACCTTAGTTGGCGTGGTGGAGCGGCAGACGAGTGTGGTGCTACTTCAAGCCGAGACCTTGCGCCGACAGGATGAAGGAATCAGGCGATTGGAGAGCCTGTTGATCAGACAGACGGCTGACCTTAGGAGGCCCCATGAAGGTTTGGATCAAACATTACCCGCGGGGAAAGGAATGAGAATTACCGGAGTGGCAAAGGAGACCACCCACAGCGACCGGTTGCACGTCGGAGAATAGTCGAGAAAAGTCAAGAAGGACCGATTTCGAGGACGTGGCTTAGCTACACAGCGTGGAGGATCTGAGCGTCGTCGAGCCCCGAGCTGCGTGATCTGCAGTGGTCGTCACTACCCACGGTAGTGCTCGCAGAGTCGGGGCAGGTGCTACTTGTGTGGCCAGGCGGGCCATTTTCAGCTGGAATGCCCGAGGAAGGGCGGGATCATTGGAACGTCGGTGCCAGCCTCAACTCGAGAGGCACCCAGTGGATGTGTACCCGCGGACTTGCTGGAGCTGGATGTAGTGACCGAGAGCTACTGCAGGTAGCATGTTTTGTAGTGCTTTTTGAATTTCATCATGACGGTGATGATTGCATCATTTGCATCCATTCCTTGATTGGCTACTTGCCGAGCTGCATAGTATTCTGCTGATTCGCTGGTTGCGATGACTCTTAGCTTTCTCGAGTTAGGTGGTTGATTTGCGGGTTGGGTAGCATGCCTTGTTATGCTTTGTGGATCTCACGACGATCGCATTACCTTAAACCCTTGATTGGCTGTTCGCCGGATAGTGCTTAGGGACGACCCGTGTCTGGACCGTTTGTGGAGCCGCAGCCCTTTGGGAAGGCGCAGACAGCTGCGAGTGACAGCGGCCCACTACCTACGGGTAGGGCAGAGTTTTGGTCAGGACGGTAATCCGAGCTTAGACCTGGGAGCGTGGTGTGCCACGTGATGGATCGTGAGATCGAGGACACGCCGAGTGTGTAGTGACCCAACCCGAGGATTTGCTTGTATTGACCCTTTCGATGCATGTGGGACGATCGGTGAATCGGGTGTGTCGTTTTGAACACCCTGCCTCGTAAGGGGTGTTGTGCGCCAACAAATGGATTGGCCTTACTTGGTGTGGTGCGATTGTGGGGTACCTTGTACCATAGTCTTGCGAGCTGACTTGACTCGCCCTGAGGTTGTGAGTACGAATTGTTCGATTTGAGGAAACTAGTTTCGCTGGATGCGACGACTGTTTCCATACCCAAGATCGGGTAATTGGAGAGGGTTTGGGGCCTAGTCGGCCACTAGCTTTTGGTTGATCGAGAATCCTCATAATGGAGGATATTTTTTAAACCGTTGTAGTATTCCCGACCGAGTCACCAATTGTGAGCTCGATTTGGCAGGGAAGCTTTTGTACCTGGTGTTTTGTTTCTTGGTAGAGCAGCCCCACTGGTTGTGGGACCGGTTGGATTGTTCGATTGTATGTCGACTATCGTGATTCAAATTGAACCACGACTAGATACTTGGACTGTCGTAGAGGCTCATTGATATTTTCAATTAGCCGGTAATGTCGGTGTACTCGATGAATTGTGATGCAATCTGAGTACTACTGTTTTGTTTTAGAATTTGAGGTGGTACCTCAAACGGATTGTTGCTGGGTTGGGACATCACGAGGGTTACTGTGGTGTTGCCTAAGCCTATTGTACTTCGCCAATGTGAAGGACATGCTGACGATAATTCCAATCCATCTGGATAGATTTGTAGAACCAGTGGCGGATGACAATGAGTATTCTGATGAAGAATTGCAAGGATCGACTGCAGCGGCAGATTGGCGGATTGAGGTGAAGCCCTCACTGTTTGAGTGGACGATCTGGGAACCCTCGCGGGGGGCGGGGGGCTGGGGGGCGGGGGGGATACTAGGTTACCTATTTCCCTCGTCCGGTTCTTGTGCGGAGAATTAAGTTCTTTGGGATAGAACGATATACAAACTCATGGGATTGGCATTTTGATTGATTAGTCCTTTACATCATTTATTTAAATATCTTTGATACAACTAAAATCATCAAATACAAAAGATGATATAAAGGGGTATGCAACTACAAAATGTAAAAGATGCTCATGATGAATGCAGGTTCACATTTTCTTTACCAAAATCTTATGGCTAGCCCATTGGGCCCTCAGCCTGTTAGGCATTCAGCTTCCTCCCATAGGGTTCCATAACTCACCAACTCAAAATCCCAATTTTCGGGCCCTCAGCCTCCTCTCATTGGGACCGTCCTCTGGGGATTCCCTTTCCTAGTGGTGACAACTCCGGAGCACACCGCTCGAGGGGGAGCGACCTCCCTCAAGCCAAGACTATAGGCGAGTAAGATCAATTCTTAACTTTAAAGATTCCAATGCTCGTGTGACCTTTATCTTTATGGTTTCTATGTCACTATGTCACTATTGTTCTTTACTTGCATTCATTAACTAATACTAGTGTCATATACACTAACTTGTTCTTTGTACTCATTCGCTAATGCCACATTTGTTCTCTCAGTGTTCAACTCTTGCATTCTTGTCATTTACTAATGCCACACACTCTAGTGTTCATTTGTATGCTTGACATTTACTAATGCCACCAAATTCGTATGTCATTATGTCATTTTGGTTTTTTACCTCACCTAGGTTCTTATCACTTTTCATGCATACATAGGGTTTACAAGTTCTCGTTCTTTACTCTCATTTCACGTGCATCTATACTCATAAAATGCAACAAAAGCTCTCAATTAATCCTATTGTGCAAATTACTCAACATTCACGTATGCTCAACAAAATGATACTTTTAGATATAAAGGGAATTTCACCGATTCCGGATAGCACCACCCACCTTTGATGGTTGTAAAAAGGCTACGGTGAATTTCTTAGAATTTTTTAAGCCCTATTTTCTTGCCTGCGGCAAAACAAAGCCGAATTAAGCTTTTTCTCAATAACTTTATCTAGACCTTTCGTAACGTCAAACGTAGTTGCCCAACGTGTCGGGAATACCCCCTATTAGGTTTCTATAAGGTCAATTTGCCTTAGAAACTCCCTAGAGCAAAAACCCCAAATTTGGTGCCCTAACAATACCATATGTGAAATTTCTTAGGATTGATCTTATAGCTAAGCAAAATCAAGCTTAGAATCACCCAAGGAGCTCTCTAATACCGTTCCTAAACCATTCCAACCATTCCTAGGGCATCAAATGCTAACCCTAAGGATTCACCATGACTGCTCATGAGAAATACATGAGTTTCATGTGTTTCATGGCCTCAAGGTCGTTTCTAGCCTTGCAAGAAGTTCAAATCCTAAAAACTTAGGGTATAAATCCAAACCCTAGACCCAATCTTGCACAAAACTCACCTTAGCCCACTAGCTCTCCAATGTCCACTTTGTAGGAGAGCCCTAGATCTTCTCCAAGCCACCAAAACTCAAGCTTCTCCTTCAAATCTCCTCCAAATTCACCTTTTGGAGAGCTCTCTAGAGAGAGAAAAGAAGAGAAATGAGAGGAAGGGAGTGAATGGCTGTGGGAGAGAGAGAGAAGGGGTATTGGGGTCTTAACATGTTGTAACAATTACAACAAAACCCTCCATTTTTTTCTATTTGCAGCAGATTTCATTATTGCTGCCAGACCAAAGTGTACCGGTAAACGGGATTTTGTACCGGTACATTTTTTCCGCAGAGGCAACCCGAGAGTAAACTGCTCGGAATTTACCAAAGTGTACCGGTACACATCAGGGGTGTATCGGTACATTTCTGCGAAAACTCAAATCCAAGAGCATACTCATCTCGGGCTGCAGGGCTCTACCGGTGACAACTCGGTGGTTGTACCGGTACACTTTGCCGAGAATGCTTGTTTTGCGCCGTTTTCGATTTTACTTCGCGCCGATCGATGCTAAAACTTTTCTAACACCTCTTAAACCCATTTTTAGCCCTTCCAATCTTGTTGGAATACTAAATGGAACTTGTCCAACTATTTCTTTCGCATTGTTCATTTTTAAATCGCGCCGAGCAATGTTAAAACTTGCTTAACACTCTCGGGACTCAACTTTGACCCTTCCAATATTGTTAGAATGTCAACTGGAGTTTGTCCATCCATTTCTCTCTGTACTTTAACCAATTTGGCTAAAGTTCGATAATCGCCATCGAGGTTTCGTTACGTTACATTCTCCACCCCTTAAAATTAGTTTCGTCTGCGAAACTAACTTAATTACAATCTAAATTCATACCTCATTCCAGCTCTTCGAAGATATGAGAATGATGCTCTCTCATCACGTTCTCAAGCTCCCAGGTATCTTCCTGATCGTCGTGGTTGCTCTAATGGATTTTAACATACGGAATTTTACGGTTTCGTAGTTTTCTCACTTCTCGATTGACGATAAATGCCGAAAAATCCTCATAAGTCATATCCTCTTGTAGCTCTATCGGTATATACGAGAGGATATGCTCAGGGTCATGAATATACTTGTGAAGATTCGATACATGAAACACATCGTGCACTCTCGCAAGTCTCGGTGGTAGTGCCATCTTGTACGCCACCGCGTCGACCCGTTCCAAAATCTCAAAGGGTCCGACATATCGGGGACTTACTTAGCTTCCCCCGCACACCGAACCTCTTAGCACGTCGCATCGGCGATACTTTTAGAAATACGCAGTCTCCAACCGCAAAATCTATATCTTTCCTTCGCTTGTTGGCATAGCTCTTTTGTTGATATTGCGTCGTAGCAAGTCGTTGGCGGGCAAGGCGAACTTTCTCATCTGCCTCCCGCACCACATCCGGACCAATAGTAGCTTTCTCGCCCACATCGCTCCAATGGATTGGAGAGTGACACTTCCTTCCATAAAGGGCCTCGAATGGCGCAATCGCGATACTCTCTTGATAACTGTTATTATACGCGAACTCCGCCATCGGTAAATGATCGTACCATCCGCTCTTATAGTCGAGTACACACGCTCGAAGCATATCCTCAAGTATTTGTATCGTCCTCTCCGATTGACCATCACTTTGAGGATGAAATGCCGTGCTAAAGTCGAGCCGTGTGCCCAATGCATCCTGTAGGCTCCTCCAAAAGTGAGATGTGAATCTCGGGTCCCAATCCGATACAATTGATACCGGAACACCATGAAGTCTCACAATCTCGTCGATATATACTTGGGCCAACTTGTCCCCCGACCATGTAATATGAATCGGTAGGAAATGCGCTGATTTCGTCAACCGGTCTACTATCACCCAAATTGCATCGTATCCAACTTGAGATCGAGGCAACCCAGTCACGAAGTCCATTGCGATATTTTTTCATTTCCAAACGGGTATAGGTAGGCTTTGCAACTTTCCCGCCGAAAACCGCCGCTCCGCTTTTACTTATTGGCACGTAAGACATTGTGCCACGAACTTCCCAATGTCTTTCTTCATGCCCGGCCACCAATAGTGCACTTTTAAATCTTGGTACATTTTGGTGCCGCCCTGGTGAATGCTATAAGGAGATTGATGCGCCTCTTGCAAAATCGTCTTGTGAAGATCCTTGTTCTTAGGTACACACCAACGATTTCGGAATCGAAGTGTGTCGTCGGTTCCAATACCAAAATCATCAGCACTACCGCTTTCAACTTCACCGTGCACCTTTTGGAGATACTCGTCGGAAGCTTGCAACTCTTTTATCCTCTCCAACAAGGTCGGTTGCACTACTAAGGTAGCAAGTGTAGCCGGCACTCCCGGCGCTACTACTTCTAATCCAAGCCGTTGCATCTCTTTTTGCAATAATAGTTGGGGTGTAATTGGGGTCTTAACATGTTATAACAATTACAACAAAACCCTCCACTTTTTTCTATTTGCAGCAGATTTCATTGTTGCTGCCAGACTAAAGTGTACCGGTACACAGGATTTTGTACCGGTACATTTTCTGCGCAGAGGCAACCCGAGAGTAAACTGCTCGAATTTTACCAAAGTGTACCGGTACACACCAGGGGTGTACTGGTACATTTCTGTGAAAACTCAAACGCGAGAGCATACTCATCTCGGGCTGCAGGGCTGTACCGGTGATAACTCGGTGGTTGTACCGGTACACTTTGTCCAGAATGCTTGTTTTGTGTCATTTTCGATTCTCTTTCTCACCGATCGATGCTAAAACCTTTCTAACACCTCTTAAACCCATTTTTAGCCCATCCAACCTTGTTGGAATGCTAAATGAAACTTGTCCAACTATTTCTTTCGCATTGTTTACTTTTAAATCGAGCCAAGGAATGTTAAAACTTGCTTAACACTCTCGGGACTCAATTTTGATCCTTCCAATATTGTTAGAATGTCAGCTGGAGTTTGTCCATCCATTTCTCTCGGTTCTTTAACCAATTTGGCTAAAATTCGATAATTGCTATCGAGGTTTCGTTACGTTACAAAAGTCGTCACATCGAATTGATTTCCGAAGCTGACTATAATGATGAAAAGATGGCGGCAATTAATATGACCTAATTAATGCCGCACATAAGACAAAAAGGAATGTTGAGATCGTGGTCATAGAAAAGAAAGAAGCGGCTGAGATAGAAATCGTACAAAAGAATTCGAATGGACTGTATCGAAATACGCGCCTCTGATCACGCCAGCTACCGAATCATCCGTTCGGATGCTGCCGAGGGGACAATTATTATGGCCAATAATACCTAGCCACGTGGTATGTTTGTGTGCTTTTCACGAGAGATCCTTAGGGGCAAGGATTAAAAGAGATTTTGGTGTGCACTGGGAGTATTAGCCAAATAATTAACTAACCGCCAGGTGTAACTGCAAGCGGTTACATATGGTTTTGATCGGCTTGAAGTGGCCCGTAAAAATAGGGTAGTGGCCGATAATGAATGGAGCAATAATTGATTAACAAGGGCGGACTATAAATAGGCAAACAACGCCCAAAAGAGAGGTCTTTTTTTCGAGAATAGAAGACCACCTATATTTCCACTGCATTTTTCTCGTATTTTTTAGGAATAGTCTACTTGTAATCTTTTACTTTCCGGCACTTATTGTTTTTCCTAGGAGTAAGTTTAAGTTAGATCAACCGAGTCTGTATACCCTCAGTCACACTCGTCCCTTGTACTAGTTTCACATATTCATTCCAATATATAAAGGCATTCGGCTCTTCAGCCAACCCAAAGTACTGTGCTGTCCATACATTCGGCTCTTTCAGCCAAATCGAATCTACAGTAAATATCTCCGAACTCGGCTGATCCGATTCCTCATCAGCCGAATTATTTGATCCAGCCGAATGGCACAAACTTTGAGGGTCGCTATTCGTAGCCATTCCGTATTCCTACACTTTTCCCGATAGAGATCTTTGACCGGGTTATAGACCAGGGAATTCGGCTCCTAGCACGACTAAAAGTTGAAACTTTTAAAGGTAGAAAATAAAAACCAACTTAATAAATCAAATTAGAAAGACCGATTAAATTGATAAAATATACAAATAGTTTAGATTAGTTCCATATACAATCCTAAATTTGTTTGCTCTATTAAAACTGTGAGATCCCTGGTGTTCAGCTGTGGAGACTTGTCGACAGCTCTGTAGAGTGTCGGGACAAGTCTGAGTCGCGTTGGCGCCAAATAGACGCAAAACGGACTCCGTGCGACGCGAGGGCAACTTTCAGCGAAGAAATCTGCAAAATAGCAGTTTTCTGCTTGCTGTACCGGTACATCCATCAAGGTGTACCGGTACACATCAGCAGGCTGCGCGCAGGTTGCTCTCGGGTTGGCTAGTGTACCGGTACGCGGTCCCGTGTACCGGTACACCAGGGTAGGTGAGAGGGTATTTGGGTAATTTCTCTCCCTCGTTTGTATCACCATTCCCTCTCTCTCTATTTAGGTTGGTGTAGAGCAGAGAGAGGGAGCTTTTTCTTCTTCTCCTCTCTCTCTCTAGCTGGGTTCTTGCGCACGGTGGAGCTCGGGTGGAGTTCGGATTTCGTCGTCGACGTCGCGCCGCGGAGCGTTCGAGCTCGTATTTGACGCCGGGGTAGCGCGAGGAGGCCGGGCGAGCGTAGGTTTTCACCGTTCTTGTTGTCGCACCGGTGCTTGGCGTTGTCGAGGTGGGTAATTCAGCATTTCCATTGTTTTTGGGCAAGTTCTTACTACTTCAACTCGGAGTGATGTTGTTTTGCTGAAATTCATCATCGACTGTTAGTATTTCAGTTCATACTCGACGTAGGAGCATCGGATTGCGACGAAACTTAGTTCGTTGGATTCGAAATTTCGAGAGGAATCCACGAAGCCCTTGAGTGCTAGACTTGGAGGGTTCCAGTTGAGCCAGTAGGGATCTCGTTGGTTCGAGGCTTCGTTCTCTGTTAGGAGCTAGCTTTTTGAGGTGGGTTACATCGGTTTTGACTCCTAAGTTCTAATTGTCGATATGTATAAACTTCAAGTTTTAGTATAGTCTTTTCTAGCTCGAATTCATGGATTATATTATAGATTGCATATCTGAATTTGGAGCATGTGGCAATAAATTGAGTAGGTTATACATGTTGGACTTGGAATTTGAACTAGGAGAAAACCGGCGAGTTGGACCTGTATCAGTTACACTGCCTGATTTAGCTCTAGGAGCCGTTATAAATTGTACTGTCGTAGTATCCTCGAGACGAGTACTCCAGGTAGTTTAGAATACATTTACGCTCGTGCTGGTACACAGAGTGGATTTTTACAGGGTCGTTTGGGCTGTTTCGGACTTATAGGCGCCGTTGGGGTTGACGGTGGGCCCGGTTCGCCGTTTTGGCGTCAGATTGTGTCGAAGGGACGTTACTTATTGGTTGTTAGACCAGTTAGAGTCGGTTACTTGGACTTTGGCTTGACAGAGCCTGATTGAGCTCAACAGAGATACGCTGCATACTCGGTTGGGTAGCGCCCACGAGTGCCACTCCGGAGATGGTTTTGTGCTTTTGCGTTGGTGTCGCTCATGCCGGTTGGACTTGCTCTCCACAGACCAGTTAGTGTGGAGGTAGCTGGATAGTCGCAACTGGGCAGGGATGGGTGTATTCACAGTCCCAGGGATGGGTATGTTTACAGTCCCGATTGGATTGGGTCAGATTTGACATTTCCTACAGTTGGTTAGTGTAGAGCATGATCGTGTAGTAATTTGTAGCGGTTGAGTTTATTTCCTGCATTTTCCTACTATCTTGGCTCCCCTCTGTAGACTTAGTGGGTGGACCGATGTTGTTTGGGCGGCACCCACTGAGGACTACTTGTTTTACAGTAGTTCTCACGCCCTGTTTGTTACCCCTATTTTGCAGAGCCACTGGTTTCGGCTGCTGCGCTTTCCGAGGCGGATCGAGGCAAGGGCGTCGCGAGTTAGAGCCCTACCCGACGAGCAGAGCTAGAGGCACCCCTACTGCAGGTAGATGTTTTGTTTCGAGTTTATATACATAGTGGACTTAACTCGCCAGTGCGAGTAACTCTGTATTTTGGATTTGGACTATATATATGAAACTCAGTTTGTTTAGCTTTTGTTTTTTCTAGCAGCTCTAAACTACTGTTTGTAGTATTGTATGTTTACAGGTACAGCTGTCGCTTCGTGTACAGAGGAAATTCCTTTGTATACGGCGGATTTGTCGGCGTGCCCGGAGAACGAGAAATCCGGGGCGTGACAAAAACTCTATGGTAGAAATTTATTATAAGTGTACAATTTTAATTGTATGGTTTAGATTTATTTAGCCGGTAAGTTTAAATTGCGCTATATTTTTAAAATTTATTGGAGCTTTCTATATACTATTTAGGTTTTAAACTTTAAATTTATTTTCAACTTATATTTAAATTGTAATACATGATCTCATTATTTTGAAAGATCAACTTTTACTATTAAAATTTGAATTAATTTAGCCAGTACAATTCTATTCTAACAATAAATTTGAATTCTATCCTATTTTCCTATTGAATCAAATATTTATGCATATTCAAACTTTTTTAAAATAGTGATATAAAATTAATGTGTAAATAAGAGGAATTCTAAAATTTCTTAAACATATTAAATATATTGAATTTAAATATTTATCCACATTCAAATATTTTTAAATAGTGATACAAAATTAATATCTAAATTAGGGGAACTCTAAAATTCCTTCAACATATTAAGTCTGTAAAATTTGAATACGTATCCACATTCAAAATTTCTTAAATATTGATACAAAATTAATGCCAAAATTAGTATAATTCTAATATTCCTCAAATTAATGCTTAAATTAGTGCAAAATTAATGCCTAAATTTGTGAAAGAGATGTCAATCAAGACTTTCTTTAAATTTTGCAATGTTTAAACCGAGATAATTCTCGACATGAAGCCACCTTTTGAATTTGGGTCTATCGACAGACTCATATTTTGCAGAAAAAATATTGGTTCTTCTTTTTTTTACGAAAAATAAGTAACGTAACGAAACAAATTTTTAATTCTTTTTTTCTCTGATGGATAACCTTCAAAATATTTCATATATTTTCATTTTAGGTGAATATTTTTAGGTTGTCTCAATTTTATCTACTGATATTTAGTTGTTATCTTTACTTTTCAACCAACAATGAAATTTAAATTTAATTTCAATTTCAAATATATATATATATATGTTTTAATCATTTTTATTTTAAAATTTTATTTTATCTTGAATTTAGAATTAAAATTTAATTATATATTGAAAATTTTTCTATGTTTTTCAAAGTTTGATGGATTCCAATTTTAATTATGTGTTTTAAACTAGGAAGCTTGCGAAGGACTCAATGAAACTAGAAGTAGCAAAATTTTAGTTTACCTTTAATTGAAAATTTTAAAAAGTTAATTTTGATTCACTTTAATCAAAAATATTTTAATTCTTAATTCAAATTTGACATCCAAAATTAAATTTATTTCACAATCCAAACTCAAATTTTATAAAATAAAAAATAGAACTATATAATTATTGTCGGCAATAACTATTCAAATTTGTGTTAGAATATAATAGATATTTTCTAATAATATATGATAAATGAATTTACTTTTTCAAATTTAATTTTATTGTTAACTTTTGAATAAATATATTATACAAATTTATTAATTTGAGATAGTTATTAAAGTATATATAGGTATTTGTATGCGTAGAGAGAGAGAGAGAATGGTGATCTAGCAAGTGATCTTATGGATATCGTATTGTTTCTCATTAATATTCAACAACAAATTCATAACAATCCAAACTTAAACTAATAACATGTCAAATAATAGCTTTTGAGCAATGCTAGGTCAAACAACCCACTTTGGCATTTTTCTTCATGTTAATTAGTTAATATCCTAGATACATATGTAGCTAAGTCTACTCACGAAGCAAAACATGCATGCAAAACCATGGGGATATACTACTATTGCTCTGAAATAATTTAATAGAATAAAGTGTAAAATGTTCAAAAATTCACTCGACTTTTATGTCTTTTTTTCTTCTTTTTTTTTTGTGTGGAATTAAAGATCACTAAACTTTACTATAAAGATAGAGTTCTCAACTTCATACTTCCTTAAAATCACAATCTTCACAAAGCATGAATGATTTTGTCGCCGTCAGATTTGTTGTATGTTTCTTTCCTTGTTCTTCATCTTATTCTACCTTCTCTTTAATTTGGCCTTCAATATTATTATTTCATGCTTCACCATAACAACTTTGGAGTGCATATTTTTTATGGTTCAAAATCCCCACATAACTTTGTCAATAAGAACTATATATTTATGTTCTCCGAATCATCTGCAACTGTTGATTTACCTCAGTACATGTTCGGAACGAGAAGAAGCGAGCCCGATCCACTGCTTTTTGTGCTTCTGGCTCTGTAGTTAATTAAGCTGAAACCAGTCATAGGGCAACTCTCCTTTGGCAGGTAATGGAAGTAAGTACAGAAACCAAGTACTAGCTAGCTAGATGTAAACCTCACTCTCTCTCTCTCCCTCCTCAACAGCTGCCAAACAGAGAGAAGCCCTACGACTGCATCGCTTAACAATCCGAGCGTACTCCGCATCGACGCTCTCTGCCGTTAATTTCATTCCTCGCCTTCTCCTCTCCGATGATCTCCGCAGCTTCTTATAGTGCGGCGCGACTTCCTCCTTTGGCCGAGAAGCAGATCAAGATGGCATACGCCCATAGTGCAAATAAAATGGCATATGCCATATAAAGGTTGGATATAAAGGTTGGAGAAGGGTTATGCTACGGATATCCTCTCTCCCAAACAACTTTTTGCTCTTCTTTTGCGGCCTGTACGGTGTCTCTCCCGAAAGCTCGTACCCCTTTGGTATGTGATTCGAGTTCCACTCAGGGGCGTTTGGATTGACGAATCTGTAAATCCAACGTAAATCAAGTGTAGTGGTGTTTGAGTTTTCCTTAAGTGTGATTATTTTTTTGTTGTTTGTTTTGACGTAACTCTTACAGTCTGAAAGTTATATTCAATTACTTCTTCTGTTTGTTTTGATATAATTTGGTGTTGGTAAAATTAGTTTTTTGAGTTCCGTTGTTTATTTTGATGTAAGTAAGTGGATCCCATTATCTCCTAAATATAGTAGTAAATTTACACTATAAAATTTAACCTATTATATAATTAAATTTTTTATTATTATTTAAAGGTAATCCTAATTTATTACAAATAAGGTAATTCTAACCCATTATAAAAGAAGTAGAGTTTATATTTTACTGTTTAATTAATTTTTTAGAGGAGGTTGAGTGTGGTGGAAGTCGAGTTCGGCACTTTAGAAGAGGAGGTCGAGAGTAGGTGAAGTGGAGCTCTAACATAAATTGAGTTACATTATATTTTTCATTTACACCAAAATAAATAACGGGAGTTCCATCACTCTACTTACACCAAACAAACAGGCCCTCCAGGAGAGCAGAGTATAGTAATAAACGCTTATTTAATTTATTTTGTATTATGATTGTAAATCTGGTTCTACACCGTTCATGCTATTATTTGCTATAGTCTTTTGTTATAGGAGAACAAAGTTAAAAACGTATGAATTAAACTTGCCTCCGTGATGGACTATTTGGATTTGGCGAACCAATCATTCAAAATTTTAATTTATTTGATTTGAGATAGTCAATAATAATTTAACTTCAAAATTAAAGCTAATTATTTACTTTTAATAAATTTATAATTGTAAGAATTATATAAAATATACTAATTAAGTCTGTAAAGATAAACAATATTGCATTCAAATTTTAAAGTTAAAGTGTCGTCAACTTACTTAAATCAAACAAATTGAAAGATTAGACAGTAAAATCAAAATTTTGATATGTTGGGTTGCCAAATCTAAATAGTTCATAATTCAAGTTTCATATGTTTTTGTGTGTTAAATTCAACCCTTCGCCTAGGGCTCGTCGACGTCGGAACAAGTTACTACACGCCATATAGAAATTTTCTTTTGTGATTGTCATCCAACTGTTTACTTTTAGGGCTTGTCTGATTCAAGAGTGGAATTGGAATAGATAATGGAATGGAAATGAATTGGAATGGTAATTAGATTGCCGCACTCTCCCAAGGCGTTTGGTTCATTTCTGGATTGAAAATCGGAATGAATTATTCCTATTTCACTATTTGATTGATATAAAATAAAAAATAATAGAATAACGTAATAGTAATTTTACTTTTAAATATAATTTTATAAAACTATCTAAAATTTATAAAAAAAAATTAATACTACTCTCAAGTTAGAGCTATGCTACGTTCCAAGATCATTTAATACCGAGGGTCCTAGAACTTGTCGTGATTCCCATACAAATCAAGCATGTAAAACCTAGGCCTAGTGCCTTACTCTTAGCCAAACTAGTTTAGGACGATTAAAACAAACCAAGTATCCTTAGCCAAACTCTGAGGGTAAAGCCTAACCTTAACCTTACCAGATAATCGAATGTTTAACTAAGGCCGGAGGTTCGGACCTAACTTCAAAGTTAAGGTTTGGGTGTGAGTGGAGAAGGAGTTCGGACGGGGTCGGGTTGCAAAGAAGTAGAATAGGTGGTAAAGAGAAGGATATGGCTAGAGAAGAGAGAAAAGAGTAGTAATTTTTTCTTTCCTCGTAAAAAAAACATTAAAGAACGTATTTTTAAAAATTTTATTTAAGGAAAATAAAACNTTGCGAGGTAAGTTATCTTGTTTCAAGAAAACTAGATTTAAATGCTAAAAATTATGAAATTATATGAAATAATCGTTGTTCTTTTAAAGTTTAAGCTTATAAAGACTGATATGCTTTTATATTTTCATATTTAATAATTAGAGGAATGCTTCAATACACCGGCTAAATTAAATTTAGCCGTTCATATTTGAGGGGCGAGATTGACTTTTGTATAATAGTTATCTGCTCAACAGGTTACCATTCGTAAGGGTAATATGGGAAAACGAATACAAGCTAATTACCAAATTTGATTAACCCTATACAAATATTTATTTCCTTATTTAATTTTGTTACATACCAAATTAGAAAGTGCTAATTTGATAAGTAATAAACATTTATTTAAACCTTATAATTGTGTATATTAAATTCAAATTTAATTTTAATTTTAATTTGTAAAACGAAAAATTTTATGTTTAAATGAATAGTATATTTCAATTCAAATTGTTAATTTGATATTAAAACGACACGAAATTTCAAATATATTAACTTATTTTAAATTGTAAATTATGTTGTATTTATAAACATAATTTTTATTATTTATTTAAATTAAAGGCTTCTATTTTTAAAATTAAATTCAAATTGTTCATTCGATAGTAAAAACAACATTAAAGTTTAAAAATATTGATTAAAATTAAATTTTAAATTTAGATTTAAATGTAGATTGGACATGGATTTCTCTCTCAACAAAGAAAAAAAAGGGTAAAATAGCTTCGAGGAAAATATCTGTGAGTGAAAAGTTTCTAAGAATAAAATGGGAAATTTAGATGTAAATGTAGATTGGACATGGATTTCTCTCTCAACAAAGAAAAAAAAGGGTAAAATAGCTTCGAGGAAAATATCTGTGGGTGAAAAGTTTCTAAGAATAAAACGAGATATCTTACCAAATTACTAGAAGAGCATTATGAGAATGAAAATAGAAATTTACAAAAAAAAGCCCTTCATACTAATTTTATATATGAGGAAATAATTTACGCTTGGTAGGATGGTGAGTGGTACCTATGGCAACAAAAGCCAGTCACCCTCTTAACTAAATGACATATCCACCATTCATTTTAAAAAATTTAAGGGCCGAAATCTTTTTGGTGTATAGGAGCATTGCTCTAATAATTATAGTGCGCCGCTAGCTGTACGCATATAGTCATACTTTTTCATCTGTCAATTATTAAATATTTTTTTATAAACTAATAAATATATATATGTTGAATTAAAATGTTCCTATATTGATATAAAACAACTCTTAATTTGTTAGTGCGCCCTTCCCTTTGGCATGTGATTCTCCTCAGCATGATCTTGACTTGATAACCCTGTAAGTTCATTTAATTCTTCCCTACAACCACTTAAAATGCCTTGGAAGGGGATCAGCGAGAAAAAGAGAGAGAGAGAGAGAGAGAGAGAGAGAGAGAGAGAGAGATGTAGAGAGGTGGGTGATCCTAATAAGAGATATGTTCTTTGGAGGTGAGAAATTAAGGTGGCTGCTGCTGAGATCTGAAAAAGTACTGTTGAGGGAGGATAACCTGTTGTAATATATATTCCTCTCCCACATATGCTTGCTTTTAGCTTAGCCTTTGGGCATTTTTAAGCGGTCCTTCCACGTGAACACGTTGAAAGTTTGCATGCACCGTGGTCTATATGGACCAGGAAGAAAAATTTATGGGAGCAAAATTGTCAAATCTACTGGCCATCACTGTTCTGAAAATATAAATGCACTTTATAAACCAAGTGGGTGGTAAATTTTATGCCCACCGATTCATGGATTTAGACACCCTTTTTATTATTTCTAATTTTGAAAAAAAAATTTGATATAACTGATGTAAAGATATTAATCCTTAAATAAAAAGATATAAAATTTACACTTATTCTATGGTTACACATGAAGTATATATTGCTCCTTCGAAAAACGAGCATTACGCATAAAATAAATTTGACAATCTCACCATCGGAATTTGGTGTCCATCAAACTTTTGGTCGCACTCCGAAGTCTTCGAATTAAAGTCATGCATACATGCATCTTAATTTTGTAAAAATACATTTTAGTCCTTAAATTAATTATGAGGTGGGTAATATTTTAGTTTTCAAAATTTAATTTTTTTTAACTTCTGACTCAAATTTTTAAATTGTTGCAATCAAATCCTATAGTCCGATTAAGTTGGCTAAATGGTGTTATACAACAATGACGTGATAGTGTTGTAATTGATGACATGAAAATTGTTGGATAAAATTAATTAAATACCCAAAAAATCAATCGTTGCAAAAATCACATAGATTTTTACATACCTCTTTATGGTGCGGAATTAATGTTGTAATTATCAGGATCTGATCTCGTCTTGTTTTACGAACTTATTGATCCGCCAATGTCCCGTCTCAATTTGTTGCACGTTGTTCTTACTCGTTGCAATCCGGCTACACTACAACAGAATTAGGTTATAGGAACACATGTTTGAGACACTTTTAAGTAAGTGTCCCATTTATGCTAAAACTTAAAAACACATCTACTAATGCCTAAATATAAAGCCCAATCCAACCAAAAATAAAAGATTACTCTACTCAACCCACCACACCGAGTTCATTTGGCCCAATTACAAACAGAAAAGAAAAAAAAAGAAAAATCAATTACTATCTTTTCTTCTCTATTTACTCAATCCACTGAAATTCTAGACGAAGAGTCTTTACTGTCGTCCTTCTCCGCCACCGCAACCAACGAGATAGAGTTTCAGCGGTTGTTAAATGTTTAAATAAGTGTTTGTAAATTAGCAGCACTCTTTTAGGTTATAGCGATACTCTTTAACTGTCACTACATACCTAGCGACCCCACATATAGCAACACTTTTTAAAAGTGTCTGTAATTTTAGCTAGCAGCACTTTTCTGACATGTACCTACATTTAAAAGTATTGCTATAGACCGTTTTTGTTGTAGTGTTACTAGAGTCGATTGCCGCACACCGCCCAAATCCCTAGGGTTTATGATGGTGCCTTAGAGCGAACCCAAGAAAGAGAGAATTTTGGTGGAGAGATAATTCTTATTTTTCTCGTTGTCTTTCTTATATCGTATATGGTCAATACCTCATGTATTTATAGGCCATAAGGAAGATATTAATCCTAATCATATTCTAACTAAATCTCACATAGATAGAGATTTAAACATATTAGGATTTATCTGTTAGATTTATTCTTTATCCCAAGTGGACTAGGAATATAACAGATAATTATAAATAATTATTTCTGATCCTATATGGATTAGAAATATTTTAGATAAGTCCCAATGTGGACGAATCCTAACATCTCCCACTCGTACATACTTGGTACTTATTCATACTTTCTCATTCCAAATATATTCTCATCTCATTCTGTTCTTCATACGGGAAATGGTTGGTGCAATCAATAACAAGAAGAATCATAAGTGAGGAGTGTTATATTAAGCCACCATCCGAACTAACATAACACTACAACTCCAAATCTCGTCTATACCCCAAATCGCTGAACTACACCAGATCATAGCATCTCTGATCCCTTAGAGCAAACTAGATCTCTCTCATTAATGTATTTGTTCTCATGATTATATTGACAACAAATATCAACATAATCGCCCGGGCAATGAGTAACAAATCATAGGTGTATTCTTAAATGATTTTTCCTTAGATGCCTCATGTCAATCCATTTCAACTTGACTGCTTTTCTAGACATGTTCCACTGGACCGAATCAATCATGGCCCTTGGATATCATGCTAAAGTAGCATCACCAAGTATCCACTTCATAACATGGTTCTAAGTCCCAAAGGGTACGAAAGCTCACACAGCGACGAAACGGGAATCAATTTCGTCACTCTCTAAAACATAGTGATCGATCTTGCACATACGGTATGAACGTATGCTATGGTGGAGCTACCTCTAAGGACATGTCACGCTCAAAACACCATACGAATGTCGGTTTTGTTGTAACTCAAGACAACAAACCTCAAGACAGTCACCCACATGGTGTCTTCTTTACATTCGGCTTCATACAGGCCAAGTAGAGTCGTGGACCATCTCTACTGTCGACTTCGTACAGTCTCATCTTAGCTCATCTAAGGCGACATTCAAGATTTAAACACTCGCCAGCTCTTATAGCGCAAAGTGGATCACCTGCATTACTAACTGCATTTATGTGATCTTATTTGTCTCATCCTGCTCGCTCTCCTAGCGACAGGGCGATCACCCGTGTGAGAGGGCTGATCAAGGGCCTGGTGACATTCATTCTCACAAGGATATTGTGCACTAATTTAAAATTTAATAAACATGTATATAAATGAAAAAAGATTTCTAAAATAATTTATTAGCAAAATTATAAATACAAGATATATAAAAGTCAAGTCCTACACAAACCCAATCCTCTAACATGTTTATGAAAAACATTTCTAACAAGGGGTTTAGTAAAAGGATCTGCTATCATATCATCAGTAGATGCAAATTTAATTACAATCTGTCCCTGTGCAATTATATCTCTTATGAAGTGATATCTGGTCTCAATGTGTTTAGATCTTCCATGATACTTTGGATCCTTCGCATAAGCTATTGCTGCTTTGTTGTCACAATAGATAATAACAGCATCATCTGCACGTGCTGTTACACTCAAATTTATCATAAATCTCCTTAGCCAAACAGCCTCTTGTACTGCTGCTGTACATGCAATGTATTCTGACTCCATAGTCGACAAGGAGACACATGGTTGTTTCTTACTACACCATGAAATAGCAGCTCCTCCAAGTATAAACGCATATCCCGAGGTAGATTTGCGTTCATCTCTATCTGCGGATCCATCAGCGTCGGTGTATCCCGTCAATCTAAGCTCTCCTCCATGATAGCATAGAGCAAGGTTCGCAGTACCTCGCAGATATCTGAAAATTCTCTTAACTGCTTGCCAATGTGCTGCACCAGGATTACTCTGATATCGACTAACCATGCCAACAGCGAAACATATGTCCGGCCGAGTACACATCATTGCATACATCAAGCTGCCAACTGCGCTCGCATATGGGACTTTTTCCATCTGCTTTCTGTCTTCTTCTGATTTAGGGCACTGTTCAAGGCTAAGATAATGACCCTTTTCCATTGGAGTGTCAATAGGTTTCGAATTATGCATTCGGAATCGCTCCAAAATTCTTTTGATGTAAGTCTCTTGAGACAAACTTAAGAATTTTCGAGATCGATCCCTATGGATCTTGACTCCCAATACATAATCCGCTTGTCCCATATCCTTCATCTCAAAAGTAGAGGAAAACCACTCCTGTGTGATGATTATTAACTCCATATTATTTCCGGCCAACAAGATATTGTCTACATATAGTGAAAGGATAAGAAAACTCTTTTCTTCCCTTTTAACGTACACGCAATGGTCTTATTCGATCATCACAAAGCCTATTGAAATAATTGCTCTATGAAAACGTTGATACCATTGCTTAGACGATTGTTTCAAGCCGTAAATGAAACGTTTTAAGCAGCACACTTTGCGCTCTTGTCCTTCGGCTATAAAACCAGGAGGTTGATTCATATAAATCTCCTCGTCTAGTTCTCCATTGAGAAATGCAGTCTTCACATCCATTTGGAACAGTTCCAAATCTAAATGTGCGACGATAGCCAGAATCAGGCGAATTGAGACAAACCTCACCACTGGGGAGAATGTCTCTTCATAGTCTACTTTCTCGAGCTCCTTTTGGGTGTATCCTTTCGCCACTAATCGGGCCTTATATTTGTCAATTGATCCATCCGCCTTATGTTTTATTTTAAAAATCCATTTATTTCCAATAGTTTTGCGTCCAGACGGAAGATCAACTAACTCCCACACATTATTCTTAGCCATAGAACTCATCTCATCCTCCATAGCAGCTAGCCATTTATCACAAACTGGTGAATTCAAAGCTTCAGCATAAGAAGCCGGCTCATCAAGATCCGTAGAAGCACACATGAACGATTCCCCTTCAATCTCAAATCGACGACGGGGAACACCTCCACGTTTACTTCTTCGTAATGATGGACTTTGTGAGCCATGGTCAATCGGCACACTCCCACTGACCATAGGATCACTCCCACTGTTTTGGGCTATTTCTTCATGTGGCCTCAGTGCCTCATTCTCGCCTAACAATGGGACATTTCCATTAGGTTCTTGCAACTCGTATAGTGCAAGGTCCTTTTTAATCTCACCAATGTCTGGAAAATCATTCTCAAGAAAATCCACATCGCGCGACTCTATCTCAGTCATTCCTCCATCAGGATGCTTACCATACATCACATAGCCTTTCGAGCAATCAGAATATCTAATAAAAATTTGTTTATTTGCTCTAGGGCCTAACTTTCCATATTTATGAGAAGTATTATGCACATATCCTGCCGATCCCCATGGTCGTAAGCCTTCCAAATTTGGCTTTATACCATGCCATAGCTCATAGGGAGTTGAAGGAACTGACTTAGAGGGCACTCGGTTAAGTATATAGGCAGCAGTCAACAACGCATCACCCCAAAAACTGATTGGGAGGTTGGCTTGCGCCATCATAGACCTAACCATTTCCAAAAGAGTCCTATTCCTCCTCTCTGCAACACCATTTTGTTGCGGAGTACCGGGAATAGTTAACTGTCTGCGTATTCCCTTTTCCTCACATAGTTCCCTGAACTGGTCTGATAAATACTCTCGTCCTCTATCAGTACGTAGAACTTTTAGAGTTCTTTCTGTTTGGTTCTCAACCTCCACTAAGAAGCGTTTAAAATAATCTAAAGCTTCTGAACGGTGAGACAACAGATATACCGAACTATAACGGGAGTAGTCATCAATGAAAGTGAGGAAATAGTACGCGCCATGACGTGCTCTCACATTCATAGGTCCGCATATGTCTGAATGAACTAGCTCCAATGGATGAGTTGCTCTACGTGCCTTACCAAAAGGCTTTCTGCAGGCTTTTCCTGCTAAACATGGTTCACAAGGAGGTAGGCTAAGCTTAGCGAGTGACCCCAACAGGCCTTCTCTAGCTAGTCGAGCCATTCTTTCTTGTCCAATGTGACCCAATCTCGCATGCCATTTGATAGAATCAGACACAATATCAGAAGAAACTAATAAAGCAGAATTATTATTATTATTAATAAAATCCAAGTCCAAATCTAAGACAAAGAAATCATTCTTTAAACAACCATTACCATAAAAGTCCTTGCCCAAATAAATAGCTAACTGAGTATCCGTAAATTGAAAAGAAAAACCTAATCTAAGTAACGCTAAAACTGACAGTAGATTACATCGGATGTTCGGTGCATACAGCACATCGTGTAATATCAAATAACGACCATTGCGCAATCTAAGTTGGTATGCGCCAATTCCAAGGACTTCTTCCTCAGTGCCGTTTCCCATCATGACATAATGGCTGCCAGCAGACACCCGACGATAATCCACATATCCTGCTCGATCTCTCGTTACATGCTTTGTTGCTCCTGTGTCTACAATCCAATCAGAGAGAGCGTGAGCAACAAAAACGTGCGAGCATACATAAATAAGAGAGTCAGGATTGGGATTTACCTTCTTCGGCTCAGTGCAATCACGAGCGAAGTGTCCCATATTTCCACAGTTATAGCATTTCACTTTATTTAAATTTTTCTTTCCGCGCCTGCCTTTGCGGCGCTTCTCAATTCCGCCCTCATTTGGCGCACGGTTCCCAGTCTTTGCATATTTATTTTCTCCATTTCGGCGCTTGTGCTTAGGCCACTTGCCTCTGCGCTGTCCACCGTGGGCAACGAGTGCATTGGCACGGTTCGCCTCTCTGCGCTCCGCTTCCAACTCAAGATGTCGAGATATATCGTTGAAGGTCTTAATACCTTCATTATGAGTCAGCACAATCTTGATTTGATCCCAAGATGAATCTGGTAAGGACCTTATAACTGATTGAACCTGTTGTTCGTCAGTGAGCTCGCAACCGGCTGCTTTAAGTTCTCTTATCATAGCAGACATCACCCTTAAGTGCTCTGCCATAGAATGCTTCGGGTCCAACGTGTATTGATTGAATTTGAGATTCAAGGCACGAAGTCTTGTGGTCGACGTGCCCCCATATTTCACTTTGAGCTGCTCCCACATATTTTTAGCAGTCTCATAATTTTCAAATTCTTTGATCAAATCATCGTGCATACAGCTCAACATGGTATATCGTGCACTTCGATCTTTCTCAAGCCACTCGTTATAGGCTTGTAAATCGCGACGGTGCTGAGCCGTCGTGCCTTCTTTAGGCTGAACCATACTGTTGGTTAAATGGCTAAGTATCCCTTTCTCATTAAGGAGATATTGAATTTTTCTATGCCACATGTCATAATTTGCTCCATCAAGCTTATTTTGATTTAACGAATCCGCGATGAAAAAATTTTTGGAAGCCATTTATCACTACAATAATGCACATAATATTAAATTAGGCACAAATATCCACTATTATTCTCAATCCAATTTGATAATAAAATTTCTCACTGCATCTTCAAATCGAAAAATTCGCCTTTGAAAAGACTAATAATCATCTCATCCAATGCAAAAAAAATAATATATCAAATTAATTAAGAATAAATCCACGTCACAAATTAAATGATGAATATTATGCAATCATTATGCAATTTAATCAAAATAACACATTGCAATTTGTAAAGCATTCATAACATATATAAGACGGCCAGAAACAATATATAAAAATAGCATGTAAATATTATGCAAGCAACATTGAGCCTAGTGGTTAGATGATAAGGGTTCAAATCTTACAGCCAACATCTATCTTTTATTTTTTATATAGAACTATTAAGCTTATGATATGGGCTTAGGCTTAAGCTAGCCTTCCAAACATGCTTGGGCCCAATTCTTGCGGGCTCCGCAAGCCCAGCACGGGCAGATCTGCAAGGCCGCGGGCCCTGCATATGCGGGCCCCCACAGGCCCAGCATTGGCGGGCCCTGCATGCCCACAGGTCCAAATCGGGCGGGTCCTTGCAGGCCAGGCGCGAGTGCGGACGGGCCCCACAAGCCAAACGCGCGTGGGCTCTGCCAAAATAGGCCCATTCTTGAGGGGCCTTAGGCCTAAACAGCTGCGGGCTCTATTGTAGCCTATTGCGCAATGGAGTCATTAGGCCCAGCATGCAGGTTGCCTCGTAATTGGGCGGGACACCCAAGGCCGACGATGCTCTTGGATGCAGGCTTCTTGCCTCAACCTAATCCGAGACTTATTATATTTTTAACAATCTAAAAATATATTCAAAAAAATATCAAGCAAAAACAAGCACTTTAAGGCTCTGATACCACTGTTGGATAAAATTAATTAAATACCCAAAAAATCAATCGTCGCAAAAATTACATAGATTTTTACATACCTCTTTATGGTGCGGAATTAATATTGTGATTACCAGGATCTGATCTCGTCTTATTTTACGAACTCGTTGATCCGCCAACGTCCCGTCTCAATTTGTTGCACGTTGTTCTTACTCGTTGCAATCCGGCTACTAAAGTCAATCGCCGCACACCGCCCAAATCCCTAGGGTTTATGATGGTGCCCTAGAGCGAACCCAAGAGAGAGAGAATTTTGGTGGAGAGATAATTCTTATTTTTTTCGTTGTCTTTCTTATATCGTATATGATCAATACCTCATGTATTTATGGCCATAAGGAAGATATTAATCCTAATCATATTCTAACTAAATCTCACATAGATAGAGATTTAAACATATTAGGATTTATCTGTTAGATTTATTCTTTATCCCAAGTGGACTAGGAATATAACAGATAATTATAAATAATTATTTCTGATCCTATATGGATTAGAAATATTTTAGATAAGTCCCAATGTGGACGAATCCTAACAAAAATGACTAAGATGTTGCATCCGCAACACATCAACTAGTCAATTAAATACGTAGGACTTGATTGTAATAGTTTAAAAACTTAAAGTTAAAAACTATAATAAATTAAAGTTTAAGAATCAAGTATCACTTGCCTTGCAGATGGAGGGTGAAAAGTATAATTTAGCTTATTAATTTCTATTTTACATAAAAACTTATAGACATGGACTTTTTTTACAATAGAAGGGATCCGGATATCTATTAAACATAATGAATCCACAATGTTTCTTGCCACGTGGCAAGAAACCCTTCATTCTTAGATTAATAGATAATATCTATCTCTTATATGAATCCTCAATATAAAATTTACGTTTCTTCTCCACTTCTAAATGCGTAACCATTCACCTCTCCATATTTAATTACATGCATTATATTTCACCAATTAGTGAGCTTTGCAATTCCAATCCACTCCCCTCCACTATTAATCCTCACTTCTAAATGCTATGCTAAACCCTTCATTTCTCCACATTTAATTCCATGCATCATATTCTATCAATTAGTGAGCTTTGTAATTCCAATCCACTCCCCTCCACCATTAATCTCCACTTCTAAATGCTTAACACATTTAATTACATGCATTATATTTCATCAATTAGTGAGCTTTGTAACACCAATCTACTCCCCTCCACCATTAATCCCCTCACCCCCTCTTTCTTGCATGACATGTTATTTTTCATGCAAAAAGAAACATTATCATCTAATCTCTCACCCCATACTCATCTCCTTCTCTCTATCTCATTGTGTTAACAAAGATTATGAGGATGATAGAGAAGAAGAACATGCGAAGAACGTTGTCTCCTTCAAAAAATATCGTCCTGTAAAGTCCAGCCGTGGCCCATATAAGTGCTCGCTGGGCTGGTCTGCATCAGAGCCGTCGCTCGCCGTGAACCGCCGCCGCCTCGGCTGCCTCCTCGCACGGCTCGCACGCGCCCGCAACTAGGCCAAGGGGAGCGCCGTCCTAGCCTTCTCTTCGCGGCAACGTTGCGCGGGAGCTCGCTTCTCAAGAATCACAGGAACTTCTTGGTAAATCAAATTGTTTAAGAATAAGAATTTCTGTAGTTGATGTGATGGCAAGGCTGTATCGGTTTAGATATCGCAGTTTGGTGATGCAGATGAGGTGTTTGTTCATAGGCTACAATAGAAATTCAGAAATGACTCGGCGCGCGCAGCAACTACCAGCTGAAGATTAAGAAGATGTATGAGATTTGGATGAGTAAGAGAAGTGCTCCAAAAAAATATTAATTTTTTTAAGATTGATGTTTTTTGTTTTATTTTCATATTATGACCATTTTTTTGAGTAGACACTGTTGTGGGCAAAATTTCTTTCGTAGATTAAAAAGTATGATGCGGAGATTGGAGCCTGAGACGCCAACCAAAATTTTCTTAAGTCAGATACGTTAAGTTATTATTTATGTATTTCATATGCTTCTAGCTATTATTTTATCTCAAAATAATTTGGTAAGATTATTTAATTTTCCTTCCTTCAACTATTAGCGGGTTGAAATTATCTTTTAAAAAATCTATTAACTAAAAAAGTTACCATGCACAAAAAGAAATATAATAAAAAATTCTAATTTCTTTGGTGAATTATTGATTCTACTCTAATCATTTTAGCAAATAAATTACAATAGTTAGTGCTAAAAATTTTAAAAAGAATTGCTAAACCCCAGGACTGAAAATTCTATTTTTGTTGAATAATATTTTGATTTTATTCTTCGCTATTGTTGAGCCAATTAGGCGTGGATGAAATTTAGGTGCGAATATTTCCTTCAAAAACATCTATTCGGTCGTGTATCGAGAGCACCGGAAAAATGTATAGCGCCAATTGAAGGAAGTTACGGTAACCGCAAGCAGTTACATGCGATTCCGATCGGCTAGAAGTGGTCCGGAATATGAGGAGATAGTGTCCAATCGTGTAAGAACAATAACTGACCGAGGGGGTTATCTGTAAATAGTGTAATAATACCCCAAAAAGAGGTCTTCGCTCCTGCGCACAAAAGACCGCCTTTTTTTTCCTGCATCTTTCTTTCTCGCATTTACTGCTTTCCCTAGGAGTAGTTCCTGTAACTTAGATCTTTGGAGTCTGTCTGCCCCACGGGCATCACTCCCTTGTAGAATATATTTGGAGTCTGTCTGCCCTACGGGCATCACTCCCCTGTTCTTGTACTTTTCCATTTTCTATTCAATAGAAAGTCACGTTCGGCTATTCAGGCCGACCATATTTTGTATTGTACTAGCCATTCGGCTCATCTCCCGGCTAAATTTTCGACTTTCCCTGCATATTCCGCTCATCCAACCGAACCGAAGAGTGAAAAGAGCTTTCGGATCCGGCTGATTTGATCCCTCATCAGCCGAATCGCTTGATCCAGTCGAAGGGCGCACACTTCGAGGGTCACTATCCGCAGCCGTTCCGCATCCCGACGCACTTCCCGAAGAGAATCTTTGATTGGGTCAGGGATTATAGATTGCGACAACCAATAAATTTTGGTACGCCCAGTGGGACAGCACATTTAAGGTAAATATACATCTTATATAAATAATGGCTGATGATAATGCCATGAATCTCCGTAATAGGGTCATTCCTAGAAATTCTGGGAGCGAACAACCCAGTAATTCGGAGAATGCCATAGAGCGCCAAACAGTTTTACCTGCTGAGGGTGAAACCAGTGGCCAATTTGGCCAACCGGAGCCTAGTTTGATCCAGGCGCTTGAACAAATGACTCAGGTCCTACAAATTTTGGACCAAAATAGTCATGCGAGTACTGCACGACTTGATGCCGTCTTGGCCGCAATTACGGCCTCTAACGAGAACATCGCCCGAATAGGGCAGTTGTTGGCTCGGAATGAACAGCCGATAACAGGCCTACAAGCGCCTGTGATGACACCAGTGTTACAAAATCCAGTAACACCAATAAGTGGTCAGCCCCAATATCAGGGGCCACCATATCAAGCGGCTTATAGACCGGCTGTCGGTAATGTCAGTCAACAGCCAGAAGTAGCTTGAGGGTTACCTCCACCTCCTCCAGTAGCAGTGTACCAGCCTCAAAATACAGGGGCTAGGGGGCATGCTCCAAATGTACAAGGGGTTAATCCCGTGGTACAAAACATCGGAGTGCCACAACCGCCGAACCCAGCACCAGCGCCAGCGCAAGCCCCTTTACAGGGGATTAATAACGAAATTTATGCGCAAATAGAAGAAGCCATCCGGAATACTTTCGGAGTAGGCGCAAGGCCGGCAATGCATCCCGTTTTCAGGTCACCATACCCTGCAAATATAGATGTAGAACACCCATATCCGACAAATTGGAAGATGCCGAAGTTTGACAAGTTTTCTGGCGACGAGACCGAAAATACTATCGAGCACGTCGCACGGTTTACAGCTCAGTGCCGTGAGGCCGCGGCAGATCCGTTTTTAAAATTGAGGTTATTTAATACCTCATTGACTAAGACGGCTTTTACTTGGTACACAAGCTTACCTGCTAATTCTGTCCGAGATTGGGACGAGTTAGAAGGTAAATTTTATGAACAGTTTTATAGAACGGAGCCAGAGCTATCGGTTGCGGATTTGGCTCAATTCAAACAAAAAACAGGAGAATCGGTTGATAAATATTTGAACCGATTTAAGATTGCTCGAAACCGTTGTTTTGTAAGAATGCCGGAATCAGAATTTGCCAAAATAACATTCAACGGCATGCATTTTAAAATTAAAATCATTTTGAGGAAAAATTCTTTCCAAATCGTTTTGATTTGGGAGTTCGAGTTGCTCAATACGAGCAATTCCGAAAAGGTAATAATGAAGATCGGCCCAGATGGAGCCGAAACAAAGATTGGAACAAAGGAAAGGAGAAAAAATATCTCTTTCCTTGAAGAATCTTCGGCTCATGAAGAGCCGAATTCGTCTGAAGAAAATGAGGATTCGGCTGATGAAGCCGAAATTTGTGCGGCCGAGATGGTAAGAAATAATCAACCGTACAAATGTGCTTTGTTAAAACCCGCCAAATCAAGAGAGGCGAAAGCACATATGTCTGCATTTAGTTATTCGTTTGATATAGCAAAGACCGATCTAATTTTCGATCGGTTGCTAAAGGATGGACGAATTAAACTACAGGAGGGTCAGACTATACCTCCGGTAGAAGAACTAAAACGCAGAAGATATTGTAAGTAGCACCACTCGTGGAGCCATAAAACTAGTGAATGCACTGCCTTTAAGAGGCAGAAACAAAAAGAGATAAACGAAGGACGGCTCATCTTTGCCGACCAAGAAAACAAAAATATGGAAATTGATAAGAATCCTTTTCCATCACAGGTCACCGCCGTGAATATGAAAGGAAAAGGAAAAGCCACTGCAAAAAGGCAGATCCAAGAAGAAATAGACGAGGGTCGGCTTATACTAGCCGACCAAGAAAATGAAAATAAGGTAATTGATAGATGTTCTTTTCCTTTTCAGGTCAATATGGTGAATGTTAAAGGGAAAGAGACTGTGGATCTGGAGATCGCTGACAACGTGGCACATGCCAAAAAGCATCTTCGGCTTTGCATAAGGTGCAAGGCCGAAATGACGAAAAAAGATTGGGAAGCCATTGTCAATGCCAAGAAAAGAGGCAACGAGTGGAATGAGTTGATGGCATTTTCCGAGGAATGGGATGACATTCCTGATGGTGAAGACCAAGAAGAAGAAGGCTCTCACGAGGCCTCCAATGACATTGAACCGGAAGTCAAATCGGTTCAACGCAAACAAGACATGTTGATGCAGAAGATTCTGCACGATTATTACAACAACAGGTGTGGCGAGCATCAAAGCCGATGGGACTACCAGGGTAGACCTTTCGGCACCAAGCCAAGGATTCCTGGATATCGGCCGCATTGGCAGCATCAAACGAGGCCGAAACCCGAGCCGGAATTCGAAGGAATGACCGAGGGAGATATAGAATTCCTCGGTCGGAGATTAGTCAACGAGCTTGGCATTTAGCCTTGGCCGAGACCTTGGGAGAGAAGGAAAATTTTGAAGAATCATTTGAGAACAGTAAAGGTACCGGCGAACATGCCAGTGGATGAGTGGCACGAAGTTGAGGTTAAACCATCGGCTAGGTGGCAGGGGCCGATGTTAACGAAAACTCAAAAGCGTCAGCAGCAGAGGATGCAAGCCGAGGCATGACAACACTACGAAGAAGCGAAAGGGATAAGGCTTAATGTATGGAGGCGCCCTGATGAGCAGTCACACCCTTTTCGCCTAATAAGAAACGACTACGAGGCAGGCGGCTCATCGCCTGCCCCTCGGATGAAGTCAAGGATAGAACGGCTAACCGAGGCCGAGTCAGAAGAAAAAATGAGAAGGAGGGAGTTAGAAGACAAAATAGCTTCCCTCGAAACGATGATCAAGAGAGAGAGATGGCCGCGCAAGGAAAGGGAGGTCCGGATGGAGAGTTACTCTTCAGCCGAGACGGCTAAGGAGTCGGAAGAAAAGAAACAAAGAATTAAAGGAAAGTCAGCCGAAGAGTCACCGGCTGAGGTGAATATGGTATATGCTCTACCTCAATCTTTTAAGGCAGAGCTTATCAAGTATGAAGAGTTCAGAGAGGATGAGGAAGATGGGCTTAAAGTAGCCCAGTTGCAATTGGAAGATGCCAAACCGGCCGATATGGTGGTTTTCGAGAAGCCATCGGCAATGCAGACAAGATTCGTAAGGCCTCTTTTTATTCGGGCCTTAATTGAAGGTCGGCCAGTAGGCCGAGTTATGGTAGACGGCGGAGCGATTGTCAATGTCATGCCCACTACATTCTTTAAGAAGTTGGGCAAAGATGAAGATGAGTTGAAACCCATGGATACGATCATGACCGACTTCACTGGGAACGGTCAGCAAGCTCGAGGGGTGCTTACGACCGAGATCACGGTAGGTTCTAAAACTTTACGAACTGCATTCTTTGTGGTCGATGCAGATAGTCAGTATAACCTACTACTCGGGCATGATTGGATTCATGCAAACGAGTGCGTGCCTTCTACACTCCATGGGAAACTATTCCAGTGGATCGGAGATAAAGTCGATGAAATCCGGGCCGAATGACGGCCCCAAATGGTGGACATCAACACTGAGGAAATCAGCCATATCAATTGGGCCGATGCGGATCCGGATCAAATTTCCTTCGTAAGAGTTACAGAAGAAGGAGTCCAGTTGATCTTTACTAGAGAAAAAGGGGCTTTGGTGGCAGCCGATGAGCCGCCAAAATGATTAAAATGGAGTCCAAAAAATTGAGAATAGAGGCTTGCCAAGAGCCTCGACAGGATAAGCCAATCAACAAGATCGGCTGTAAGGAAGATTCGGCTGTCACAGCCCATGTGTTAACGATTGATGATTCGGCTATAAAAGCCGAAGAAGGCATAATAGATTCGGTTTATAGGGCCGAAAAAAGAAAATCAAATGAGGTCGGTCACCGAGACCGACAAGTCATATGAAATGAATAGGCAAGCAAAAGAATTGGATCTAGAAGAATCGCCTATCAAAATCGGTGAGAAAAAGCTGGAGACCCAAGACCCGCTGATCGAAGTGAATTTGGGACCCGACGAAGATAAGAGACCGATGTATATAAGCACAAAGCTTTCGGCTCGACAGCAAAAGGAGTTGAAAGAACTATTGAAGGAGTACAAGGACTGCTTCGCCTGGAGTTATGAAGAAATTCCTGGGTTAGGTCGAGAAACCCATTAAAAAAGGGTTTAAGCCTTTTAAACAACCGGCTCGTAGGTTTGAGCCGAGTATTGTACTCTAAATTAAAAATGAAATAGAAAATCTTTTAAATGCCGAATTTATTAGAGCGGCCCGTTATGTTGATTGGGTGTCTAACATAGTTTCAGTACGAAAAAAAAATGGTAAACTTAGAGTTTGTATTGATTTCAGGAACTTAAATTTAGCCACACCAAAAGATGAGTACCCCATGCCAATAGCCGATATGTTAGTAGATTCGGCTTCCGGTAATGAGGTCCTATCCTTTATGGACGGACATACTGGTTATAATCAAATTTATATTGCTAAGGATGATGTGGCTAAAACGGCTTTTAGGTGCCCTGGTTCGATTGGAACCTTTGAATGGGTTGTTATGCCGTTCGGCTTAAAAAATGCCGGAGCTACTTAACAGAGAGCAATGAATTTTATTTTCCATGATTTAATAGGCAAAATGTTGGAAGTATACATTGACGATATAGTCGTAAAATCAAAGTCGCAAGCTGAACATTGGATTGATTTAAAGCTCGCCTTTGAAAGAATGAGAAAATATAATTTGAAAACGAACCCTTTGAAATGTGCTTTTGGAGTTTCAGCGGAAAACTTCTTAGGATTTTTAGTGCATAAAAAAGGAATCGAAATTAATAAAAACAAGGCGAAAGCAATATTAGAATTACCGCTGCCAAAAAGCAAAAAAGAATTACAAAGTTTGTTGGGGAAGATTAATTATCTTCGGCGGTTCATATCCAACTTGGCCGAAAAAATTGGGATTTTTACTCCATTACTTCGGCTTAAAGACAAAGAAGAATTCATTTGGACGGAGAAACAACAAGAAGCGTTTGAAAATATAAAAAGATATTTATCAAATCCTCCGGTACTGGTGCCTCCAAAGCCAAATCAGCCGATGAAGTTGTACATATCGGCTGCAGAGGAGAATTTGGGATGTTTGCTAGCCCAGGAAAATGAAGAAAAAGAAGAACAAGTCATTTATTATCTAAGCCGACGTTTTTTAGATACTGAGAAACAGTATTCGGCTATTGAAAAATTATGTTTGGCTTTTTATTATTCATGCACAAAGCTAAGATACTATATTTTACAGACTGAGGTGTCGGTAATATGCAAAACCAACATGGTAAAGTATATGTTTGCCAAACTTGTGTTAAGGGGCCGACATGGAAAATGGATGTTGGCTTTGTCTGAATTCTCCTTTAATTATATTCCAGCTAAAGCTGTCAAAGGACAAGCGATAGCTGACTTCTTGGCTGATCATCTATGTGTGGAATTTGAAAAGCCGAAGCAAAATTTAGTCGGTTGTCAGCCTTGGACACTTTATTTTGACGGCTCAAGAACAGCCGAATCAGCAGGAGCTGGAATAGGTATCCAATCTCCTGAAAGGTATTCATGCCAATTTGCTTTCGAGCTAGATTTCGGCTGCTCTAACAATCAAGCCGAATTAAGACCTTAATAATTGGCCTAGAAATTTTACAAGAATTGAAAGCAAAGTCAATCAAAGTCATCGGTGACTCACAGTTAGTAATCAAACAAATGAATGGGGAATACCGATGTGAAAACCTGAATTTACAAAACTATTTAAGGAAGAATTAAAGTTACTATGTGAATTCTGAGAGACTGAATTCAAACATTTGAGCAGACAGAAAAAATGAAAAGGCTAATGAACTAGCTCAGTCGGCTTCAGGATATAAAGAGCCGAAGTCAGAATCAATAGTAATACAGAGGAGGTTGCTACCTTCGGTTCACATACGAGAACCGATTATAGCTCCCATAGAAGTAAAGAAAGATTGGAGAGAATTATTAATCAAATATCTGGAGGATCCTAATATAAGGGTCGACTATAATATTCGAAGAAGAGCTCTCGGCTACTATTTATTAGATGGTCAACTTTACAAGAGAACAACCGAAGAGGTTCTATTAAAGTGTTTAGGACCTGAAGAAGCTCTGTTGATAATGGGAGAAACACATGAAGGAATATGTGAACCCATTTAGCCGGAAAAAAGTTAAGATGGACAATTCGGCACTTAGGATATTATTGGCCAACAATGCATCAAGATTGCATAGAATATGCCAAACGTTGTTAGGATTGTCAATTTCATGGCCTAATCCAGAGAGTTCCGGCCTCTGAGATATATGCAATCATCAAACTATGGCCTTTTCGAGGTTGGGCCATGGATTTAATTGGAGAAATTCAGCCGAACTCATCGGCTGGTCACAAATTTTTAATAGTGGCTGTCGATTATTTCACCAAGTGGGTAGAAGCAAAACCCACTCGGTTGGTTACCCAAAAAGAAATTATTGATTTTGTTGAAGATCATATAATTCATCGCTTTGGGATTCCCGAGACAACTACGACCAATCAAGGGGCAATGTTCACAGGAGGACAGTTCGTTCGGTTCATCGAATCTCAAAAGATAAAGTTGCTCCATTCGTCTCCTTATTATGCCCAAGTGAATGGACAAATAGAAGCAGCGAATAAAATAGTCATCATGTCACGCCCCGCGACCGCCCGCCTATTTGGCCGGGTCGCGGCGCCGCCGACAGACTGCCGAACGGACAGGATTTCCCTTGTACCGCGGACAGAGTCTCCCCTGTACATTCAAGGCGTCGCAATCAATACAATGTACAAAGTTCCAACCAGGAACACATTTCAATTAAAGATTGTATAATGGAAGGTATCAAACAACATAACACATCCTATGTTATTACATGCATTCACATTCATATATTTTTACATCACAATTCTCATTTGATTCTTACACTAGCTTTCACTTAACTTCCAAATACAATCCGATTTAACATGATTATTGCAAATTGATTCTTTTTATTCTTTACATCCCTAAGCAAAGCCGACTCAGGGTACCGCTATCTCTGGTCTCGGTGGTAGGGCGCTAACTATGGAGCTACGCCCTCGCCTCGCGCCGCCGCGCCGCTCACGTGGGAACCTGTACCCCCAAAAACAACACGGGGGTGAGAACTATATAAATATAGTTTCCAGTAGGTGCGGCCACCCAAGGGAAGAGCTCGACCCACAGGTCTAAGGAGGCACTGCAACATGTTAGTCCAACAAATATCCAACAGATATATATNTATATATATATATATATATATATATATATATATATATGTATGCGATAATTGAAATACATGTCATGCCTCACAACCATGCAATATGAAAATCATGCGATTTATGCAACCAATTAGTAGTTCAATCGATACTACTTTAATCCTGCTATTCAAAGCTCATTCAATTGACTTCGAAGTTATTCCACTATTTTAAATTCATATCATGATCATATGGCCTCATTTATCTTTATCAACTATCCACCCGACTCGGTCTCGAGTCAATCATTCGCGGAGTACCGCGTAAAGCCAGGCTCGAGGCGAAGGACGTCTCACTTGCACCTCAGCCTTAAGTCCACTCAACTAGGATATTGCTACAGCTCATGTGCTTGTTACCCAATCTCTTGGCTAACCCGAAGGTTTCGCCCTCAACAAACTCACCAACCCAAAATCTCATTAACCGGGAAGATACCCGCTACAACCCGGTGGGACCGTCCTCTGGGGAGACACCCGCTACAACCCAGTGATGTCGACTCCGGAGCACATCGCCCGAGGGGGAGCTACCACAACCTCGAGCAAGGACTAAAGGTGAGTATGATCAATGATCAAATCCAAAATCTTGAGGATGTCAAGTTCAATACATTCCTTAACTTTAGGAAGACTATACTCAAATGACCCTAACTCTAGGGTTGAAATGTCATAATATTTCCATCATTCTTTTCTTTGCATTCTTTACTATCACTTGTGTCATATACACTACTATATTCTTGGACTTATGCCACACTTATTTTCTAAGTGTTCAACATGCCATAAGTGTTTCCACTATACTAATCATATGGCACTCGATCTAATATATATAGATTGTCCACGTCACATATCATAGTTCATATGTCATTGTTTTCCAATATCGAGTTCTCTAATTCACCTAGAGTTTATCGACCCAAGTTCAACATGCATGTGTCATTTAACATAATCCACAATATGTCAATATGCATTCATCTAGTATATTCTACAATAAATCAACATGCACTCATTCATCATATTCCACAATATGTCTACATATATATACCAACCATTCCTATACCATCCAACATGTTCCATAATTTATCAACATGCATATTACCTCTAACATATTACTATAACATTATTTTCATGCATTCATGTGACAATTAACTCATACATTCATCTAGCATTTAACACATTATATGTCATTATGCATTTTATCTCAACAGTAAGTAACATCAACTATATGCATCAATTAGAAAACCATTACTCTTAGACATATAGGCGACTTAGTCGCTTCGGTGAGCACAACCCACCTCATTTCTCATTCCGATTGCTTGCCGACACTTGCAATCGGCCTCCCGCGGCACTCGGCACCCGGTTTGGCCCGATCTCTCGCGCGACCACCCGAACGGCCTCCAATTCACGATCCGAAAATTAAAGGTTTTCGGTTATGTGCCACGATACTTCAAATCCGTTTTCATGAGTATACGATGTCGCCTCGGCCCTCCAGGTGGAAACGAAGCCTAAACGTCCGTTTCTTTAATAACTTCGCAACGGCTCGACGAATCGCCGAACCGACTTCGCCAACGTGTTCATTTACCTAGCAATTAGATTTACGGAGGGTCAAATTAGATCAAACCCTTATATTTTACAAAATCCCATTCGGAGCACTAACATGCAATTAACTTCCAATTAATCCAAATTAAATGGAGATAACATGTTTAGAACACTCTAGATACTACTAGAACATCATTCATGAAGGATTTAAACAAAATTCCAAACTCTTACCAAAACGTGAACGCCGCGACGAAAATACGCCGCTCCAACGGGCGCACGAAAGCTCGATCCGTCGCTCCCAACGCGTTCGCAAGCATCTTCTCCGCCAACGCTGTGAATTTGAGCGAGAGATATAGAGAGATAAGAGAGAAATCTAGAGAGAAAAAGGGAGCTTTCTCTCTCCCCACCATGTATGCGGGTTGGTGGTGGCGTGTATGGTGGTCGGCTGAAGGAGAAGAAGCAAAATTCTTTATACATTACACCCCAAAACACTATTCACTTCAGGACAGTTTAGCAATTCAGAACAGTTGGAGCCCTTCTGAATATCCGTTTGGGATCAAATTTGACAGGCAGGCTCGGTTTAACGTACTGAGTAAGAATATATCTTAAGTTTTCAGTTTCGATCTCGTTTGGTCACTGAAAACTGTACCGAACTGTAATCTTTATCAGATAGCTGTCGGATTTTATTTCTCACTCTACGGGTGTCAGAAAAATATGAAATCTAGTCTCATAAAAATATTTCTGACTTATTCTCCAATTTTCATAATTTTCTGAGACTATGCATTTTTCTGCTAATTTATCTGTCCCGTTTCCAACAGAAAATTCTAAATCTTCTGTTTTCATTCCGATTTCAGCACAAATTATTTCTGACTTATATTTTACTTCTCTAAATCCAATAAAAATAGTTTCTCACATATTTTTATTTATTTTTATTTTTACACTAAAATCTGGTATGTTACACATCAACCTTATGAAACGACACATCGAAAAGCATCCGAGAAAATAGAATGAAAAATTTTTCGAAGTATTTACGGACATGAGGCCGTAATTCCAGCCGAAATAACAGTTCTTTCTTTGAGGACAGAAAAGCAAAAGGATTTGTCGGCTGATGAATACAGTAATTTAATGAAGGACAAAGCAGAGGAAGTATATGATACTCGGTTGATAGCTTTAGGTAATATGCAAGCATACCAAAGCCGAGTGCGTAGTGCATACAATAAGAGAGTTCAATCAAAGATATTTGTCGTTGGTGATTTAGTACTTCGGCTGGTTTTTCCAATCGGTCAAAAAGACCGAACATATGAAAAATGGTCTCCAAATTAGGAAGGACCATTTCAAGTCAGCCGAGTCATAAAAGGAAATGCATATTACTTGCAGAACAAAGATGGTTTAGAAAATGATAAACCTATTAATTGAGAGTATTTGAGGAAATATTACCCATCCATGTGGGAGCAAAACCAAGGTCAAAGTTAGAACATTACAAGCCGAATCAAGTTAATAAATCTTTGAGTTGGTTCCATTCGGCTATAAGATTGGCTTGGGCAGCTTCGGCAGCTTTTTTTCGGCATTTCATCAAGGAATGCACCTTGTAGAGTTGAGAAAGCTCTTCCTGAATTTTCATCCCTTCCGCTCTTTTAGCCTTTAATTGATTCTGCAATTGAAGCCGGCGTTCAGAGGTTTGGGCTAGAGTTGATTCGGCTGCTGCTAACTCTTCTTTAAGGGTTGAAATCCGCTGTTGTAAAGCCGACTCTTGATTGGCCAAAGCCTGATCTTCATGATTTACTTCAATAATAAGGGCAGCTACTTCAGGGATATTCCTCTTAAAGTGATCAACGCGATGAAAATGTTGATCTAAAGCTAAAAGAGCGGCACCTAAAGATTGTTGCCGAGCTAAAAAAGAAGAAAGTTGAGACGACAGAGTCTCTACAAAACATTTAATATTAGAAGTAATATCTGCTTGATCTGTCAAATCGAGTAAGAGAGCGTACAGCTGATCAAGTAACTCCGAATTTTGAGCTAAACAGGAGGGACCACTGCTATATATTTTAAGACATTCATCAAATTTACGTTAAGTGTCCGATGAGATGATAATGGTCAAAGAATCATCCCCCTCATTGGAACTGGGACTTGAAACCAATAAAGAATGAAGAGTAGCAGTTAAAGAATCCTCAGGAGCAGAAGGAGAAGTCCCATGAGTTGGAGGAGGAGGTATGGTGCTTGCTTCTCCAGAGCCTTGCGCTTCTCCAGAACCTTGCTCAACAGGTACATTTGATCTGTCATCCCTTGTAATTGGGGTTTGGGCAGAAAGAGGTTATATAGTTTCACCTGGTGATGGCATCGTGCTTGCCCTGCAACGGATTTTTTTTTTTCCATACCTCGTTTCTTTTCAAGACGAGCTTCCTGGCGAAGCTGTCTATCTATTTGCACCTTCAAAGAAGAAAACGAGCTCTTGAATTATTTTCAGGAGAGGACTGTTTAATTAAAAGAATGATAAACTAGTTGATAAAATAATACGAGTTAAAGTGGCTAATCAAATATACATACCTCAATCTCAATGGGCTCATTGAGAACCGAGTCTCGTTTGGAAACATCAACCGAAGGCGTTTCTTTGGAAACAGGAACCGAAGGCATTTCTTCAGCTTTTTTCTCTTATACATCAATTACATCAGCCGAAACAATACCTTCGGCATGTGAAGAATAGGACCTTTTAGCAATTGACTTACGCCGCTTTGGAGGCGGCGGAGGAGTAGATTGAGCGGTTTCAATCGGTCTTTTTTCTGAAGCTGAGACTGATGAAGAAACTAGAATTGACTGTAGAAAAAGAAAATAAATATTGAAAAGAAAGTTAAAATAAAGGTGAGTACATTACAGGAGAAGAAGGCCTGACCTCAGAAGCTCCTTCTATTTCTTTTCTTGATGATGAGACAGGAGGATCAACTGAAACAAGTGGATGAATAGTTCTGCGGAATGCCCGAAGAAGAGAAAGGTCGAGAGTACGGTCAGTAAAATGATCCCAAATGGTAGCATAGCCAGCAAGAGCAACTCCCGTATAGTTCGGCCTGAAGCTCACTAATTTAAAGAATCGACGAAGACGATTTTCCATAGCCGAAATCTTATCAGCTTCGGCTATACCTTTAGTAGGGGGTCGATGATCGGCTGTATTAGTTGTAAAAAATTTAGATGGGGCGGGAATCGGCTGAACAAATCCAAACTGACGGGCCACATACTGAGGGGAATAAACTTCAGTGCTTGGTAATAGTTTTGAGCGCAATTTTAATCCCACATGAAGATCTCTTGGAGCCAAATAAGAGTACCAGACCTCTGAGTAGTCACTAGCGCGGGAAGAGGCCAATTCACCTTGGATAGCTTCAAACCAGGCAAGGAACCAGGAAGGACCGGTAAGACGGTCAGCAAAAGGAGCCCAAGAAATAGCCGATTCAGGACTCGGCTCATAAAAAGTTTTAAAATAAGTAAGAAAGTCAGAAGGTTGACCCGGAGTCATCGGCTGTGGACAGCCGAGAGCTAACCCGTAAGAATCAAATTGGGCAACCGAAGTCGGATTAAAAGGAGATTGATATAAAGCAGGAATATAGAATTGTAAAAACATTTGAAGAAACCAGAAAACACCGCAGCCAGAACTGATGGCAATACCATCTCCAGAAGGCAGTATTTTGATAGAATCAAAAATTTCACTATAGACAAAGGCAAAAAAATAAGGCCCTAGAGCTAACTATCGTCGTTAGACAAACCAACGGCGATTGGAACAAAGTCACGATTGATCTTCTGTGAGCGAGTACAGAAGAAATTATGACATAACCAATAAAGGAGGAATGCCGTATGTTCGTTCTTAGTAACGAGAGCAGGGGATTCACCTGCGAATTTGCGGATGAACTTGGAATAAGCCAAGTCATTGAGGTTAAACGGTCCTCAAAATCAGATACGCCGTCAAGATTATAAGACATAGAAACAGTAACGCCATGAGGACGCAAGCCAGTAATGGCGGCTACGTCAAAAAGAGTGGGGGTAAGAGGTCCTCTTTTGAAAAGAAAAATATTAGAAGCAGGGGACCAAAAACACAGAGCGGCGGCTAGAAGAAGATTATCAGCAATAGGGGGATGCCGAGACAATTGAATAGCTTCATATATCCCAACCTCTCGCCAAAAGTCACCAAAGGCGGCTTCTACTCGATCTAACCAGGTTAAATACGTCTCTGAAGTACTTGGCCAGGTTCGAAGACTCTTCCCTGTTGAAGCAGAAGAGTACCAAGATTGAAGATGAATAGCTTTTCTCAGGGGAAGACCGTCGCTAGAAAAGGGCGAGTCGATAGGGGATGGCATTTCTGTAGGAGAATGACCCAAAATAAATCTAGAGGGGTCTGAGTCGACGAAGGGTTTAAGTATAGTATAATCCAAGGATGGATGAGAAGGAAGAGGCGGAACCAATGCCATTAGTCAAAAGAAAAAGGGAGGGGGGAGGGGGGGGGGCCAAGTGGAAAATAAAAGGAATTAGAGAAGATGAAAGAAAGGGAAGCGAAAGAAAAGTTTCATGGAAGATGAAGAAGAAATAGAAGAGACAAAAAGAATGAAAGATTGGAGAAGAAGAAAGGCTGTCATATCGAACCGTCGCGTCGAAGCGAGTTTCGAGGTCGGCTTTAATAATGAATAGATGGCGGTAGTTAAGATAACCTAGTTAATGCCGCAGATGAGACAAAAATGAGAATTGAGATCGGGCCGTAAGAAAGAAAATAAACGGCTAAGATTGAACCATACAGAGGGTCACGCCTCGAATTACGCCTGGTACTGGTACAGAGATTTTGAATGCGATTGGACCGAGAACGATGCCTCGGATCGCGCTTGTTATCGAAGCAATTACAGGATTTCGGCAGCGAAAAAAGGGACGGCTGAGATGAAACCATATTGGGAAGTTGAAAAGTAATCGTGTCTCAGATCACGCCAGCTATCGAAGTCTTACTTCGAAAGCTGCCGAGGGGGCAATTGTTGAGCCAATTAGGCGCGGATGAGATTTAGGTGCGAATATTCCCTTCAAAAGCATCTATTCGGTCGTGTATCGAGAGCACCGAAAAAATATATCGCGCCAATTGAAGGAAGTTACGGTAACCGCAAGCAGTTACATGCGGTTCCGATCGGCTAGAAGTGGTCCGGAATATGAGGAGATAGTGGCCGATCGTGTAAGAACAATAACTGACTAAGACGTAGGTTAAGCACGTCTTAACTGAGACTGAGTCAGGCTGTGAGAGGTCTCTACAGCTGGTCAGATATTATGACTTCGGTTAGGATAGGTTTCGAGTCCTTGTGATGTTATTGGGAGAGTNAAGCAAAACTGGAGTTTTGCCAGATTCGGGCGCCCAGAACATTGTTAGGGTCGCCCAGAAACGAGTGTTGAATTTAACTGAAACTGGAAGCCAATTCGGATCCCATGTTCCGGGCGCCCAGATGTGGGTCCGGAAATTCCACCTCGTGAATATCGCTTGCTTCGACGCGTGGCAGGGTGGTAGGTGAGTTCCGCCGGAGCCGTTTACGGGCACAGCACACCGCGGGCGGAGAGTCCCAAGGGCCCGGTTTGTGCTGTCGAGATGTTCTGGTCGCCCAGAACATGGTTCCGGGCGCCCGGAAATGCCCGCTTCTGCAGGGACAGCAGATAGCAAGCTTTGTTCTTGAGGTTTGTTTGATCCTATTTCTCACCCTATAAATAGCTAAGGAGCGTCCCTTTGCTGCTCTTTTCTTCCCTCCTTCACAGAGAAACCCCCCTTAGCATCCCAAACCTCGGATTTGCTTCAAATTGCATCAAAGTTCCATTGATCCAGCTTGATGGTGTGCTGATTCTGCAGTTCTTCAGCGTCGACCTCCAGTGTTTTGGCTCGTGCGCGACGTAGGAAGGTCGGATTTCGACGAAACTTGGTTTGCTGGATTCTAGACTTCCAGAGGAATCCACGAAGCCATGATTCACAGAATTTGGTGAAGGTTAGCTCAGTCGAACTCAGGTTTTCCTCTGCTGCTGTTGCTGTGGACAGAATTGTAAGTTTTTGAGTTCTTTTTGGGGTGAACTTTGAAAGCAGGGGCTTTGTGGAATTGAGTCACGTTCCCCATCACCCAGTACTGGAATTGGGACCTTCTTCACCTGATTTGGAGTTCATTAGGTGAGTTTTGACATTGAGATTGGGATATTTAAGGTTAAGTGCTGTTTTGCTGAATTTCATCGTCGACTGTTAGTATTTCAGCTCGTGCTCGACGTAGGAGCATCGGATTTCGTCGAGACTTGATTCGTTGGTTTCGGGACTGCGAGAGGAATCCACGAAGTCCTTACTTGTGGATTTTGGTGAAGGTTAGCTTGGTCGAAACCCTTCTCTTCTCTGCTGCTGTGTATTTGGACTGAATTGTTGATTTTGATGATTTTTATTGGATTTTTGGGTGCATTGTAAATCCAGATCTTAAGGGGCTTTGTGCTGGTTTGGAGAGGTTTCCAGCAGTGTTGCTTGAGGATCCGAGACCCTCTTGCTGCCAGGAATTGCACTAGAGGTGGGTGTATCATCGGTTTCGCTCCTAAGTGCATGTTAGTCAACGTGTATAGTTCGATTGTTGTAAATCATGCTTTAATTCATCGATTAGCATTTTTGAATGTAATATGAATGTAGAAGCATGCTGAAATGAATATTTAGATTATACATGTTGGACTTGAAATTTGACTTAGGAGAAAACCTGCGTTTTGACCCGTCATATGCTTAAACTACCAGATTTAGCTCTAGGAGCCGTGTTCGATTGTATCGTTGCCGAGTCAGTGCAATGGATACCTTGGGTAGTTTAGAATGTATTTACACTCGTGCTGGTTCGCCGAGTGGATTTTTGCAGGGTCGTTCAGGTCGTTCGGACTGTTGGGTGCCGTCAGAGTTGACGGTGGACCCGTATCGCCTTTTTGGCGTCAGATTGTGCCGAGGGCACGTTACCTGTTGGTTGTTAGACCAGTTTGAGTCGATTACTTGACTTTGGCTAGTTGGAGCCTGATTGAGCTCGACAGAGATACGCTGCATACTCGGTTGGGTAGCGCCCACGAGTGCCACTCCGGAGTCAGGCTTGTGCTTTTGCGTTGGTGTCGCTCATGCCAGTTGGACTTGCTCTCCACGGACCAGTTAGTGTGGATAGAGCCCGATAGTCGCAACGGGGCAGGGACGGGTGTGTTCACAGTCCCAGGGACGGGTATGTCTACAGTCCCGATTGGATTGGGTCAGATTTGACATTTCCTACAGTTGGTTAGTGTAGAGCATGATAGTGTAGTGATTGATAGCGGTAGAGTGTACTTCCTGCTTTTCCTACTATCCTTGCTCCCTTCTGTAGACTTAGTGGGTGACCGATGTTGTTTTGGGCGGTACCCACTGAGGACTACTTGTTTTTACAGTAGTTCTCACGCCCAGTTGTTACTCCTGTTTTGCAGAGCCACAGGTTTCGGCTGCTGCGCCGTCTGCGGACCAGGATCGAGGCAAGGGCGTCGCGAGTTAGAGCCCTACCCGACGTGCTGAGCTAGAGGTGCCCTACTGCAGGTAGATGTTTTGTTTCGAGTTTATGTACATAGTTTACTTAACTCGCCAGTGCGAGTAGCTCTGTATTTTGGATCTGGACTATGTATATGAAACTCTGTTTGTTTAGCTTCTATTTTCTCTAGCAGCTCTCTACTACTGTTCGTAGTAGTGTTTGATTTACAGGTACAGCTATCGCTTCGTATACAGGAAAAATTTCTTTGTATACGGCGGATTTGTCGGCGTGCCCGGGGAACGTGTAATCCGGGGCGTGACAGTTATCTATAAATAGTGTAATAATACCCCAAAAAGAGGTCTTCATCACTGCGCACAAAAGACCACCTTTATTTTTCTGCATCTTTCTTTCTCGCAGTTACTGCTTTCCCTAGGAGTAGTTCCTGTAACTTAGATCTTTGGAGTCTGTCTGCCCCACGGGCATCACTCCCTTGTAGAATATATTTGGAGTCTGTCTGCCCCACGGGCATCACTCCCCTGTTCTTGTACTTTTTCATTTTCTATTCAATAAAAAGTCACGTTTGGCTATTCAGGCCAACCAGATTTTGTGTTGTGCTAGCCATTCGGCTCATCTCCCGGCTTAATTTTCGACTTTTCCCACATATTCGGCTTATCCAGCCGAACCGAAGAGTGAAAAGAGCTTTCGGACCCGGCTGATTCGATCCCTCATCAGCCGAATCGCTTGATCCAGTCGAAGGGCGCATACTTCGAGGGTCACTATCCGCAGCCGTTCCGCATCCCGACGCGCTTCCCGAAGAGGATCTTTGATTGGGTCAGGGATTGTAGATTGCGGCAACCAACAAATTTTCGCCTTTTTGTCCTTCAGGCGCCTTATTGCCGACTCCTGGTGTACTACATGTCCTTATTGGCTCATATGTGGGTTAGGTCAGCTCAATATTGGTATCAACATTGCCCCCCGCCAATAGTCTTTCGAATGAACATTCGGATGACTATTGGTGCCAAATCGACTGTTCAAAAGCACAGCCGAGACCCAAGCTTTAGTTTCGCTGGTCTTTGTCAGCTTTAGGAAAACAGCGCTTTATCATCCCAGCCACATATATCTCGGCTTCATCAGCCGATTCTTTACTTTTATTCGATTAGTTCGGCTCTTCTTGTACCAAATATTTTTTTATCAAGAAATTCTTCTTAAAGAAAGTGGCTATATCTTGGCTTTATCAGCCGATTCTTCACTTTCACTCGATTGGCTCGGCTCTTCTTGAACCGACTGTTCTTCTAGCAAGGATTTCTCCTTGCCTTTGCTTTGATTTTTATATCGGCTCCATTGCAGCCGATCGTCCTCACTTTTTTTTCTGAAATTGCTCGTATTGGGCAACTCGAACACCTAGATCAAATAGGTTAGAAAAATACTTATCTTCAAAATGGTCTTTTATCTTAAAATGCAGACCATTTAACGCTATTTTGGCGAACTCTGATTTCGGCATTCTCATAAAGCACCGGGTTTTGGCTATTTTGAAACGGTTCAAATACTCTTCTATCGTTTCACCTGACATTTGTCGGTATAAAGCCAAGTCGGCGACCGATAATTGTGGCTCCGACCTATAGAATCGCTCATGAAATTTTCTTTCCAATTCGTCCCAATCTTGGACGAAATTGGCTGATAAACTTGTATACCAAGTAAACGCTGTTTTAGTTAATGACGTGTTAAACAATCTTAATTTTAAAAATGGATCTATCGCGGCTTCCCTGCACTGTGCCGTGAACCATGCCACATGTTCGACTGTGTTTTCGGTCTCATCCCCAGAAAATTTATCAAACTTCGGCATTTTCCAGTTTGCCGGGTATGAATGCTCTGTGTCTATATTTGCAGGATAAGGTGATCTAAATATAGACCGCATTGCCGGCCTTGCGCCTACTCCAACAGTATTTCGGATGGCTTCTTCGATTTGCACATATATTTCATCATTGTTTCCCTGCAAAGGAACTTGTGCTTGTGCTGCATTCGGTCCTTGTAATGGTCCGAAGTTTTGTACTATGGAATTTGCTCCTTAAATATTTGGAGCCTGCCCCCTAGCTCTAGCCCCTACATTTTGGGGCTGGTATGTTGCCATCGACGAAGGTGGTGGCAATCCCCATGTAATTTCCGGCTGTTGACCGGTATTGACGACAGCCGGTCTATAAGCCGCTTGGAATGGTTCACCCTGGTATTGGGGTTGTCCATTTACCGGTGTCGCAGGATTTTGCAACACTGGTGTCATCATAGGCCTTTGTAAGCCTATCATTGGTTGCTCATTTCGAGTCAATAATTGCCCTATTCGTGCAATATTTTCATTATAGGCCGTGATGGCGACCAGCACCGCGTCTAATCGAGCGGTACTTTGATGGATATTTTGATCTAAAGTTTGCAGGACTCGGCTAATCTAGCCGAGCGCCTGAGTTAGACTCAGCTCTTGATGAGCCGACTGTCCACTAGTTTCTCCTTCAACTGGCAAAACTGCTTAACATTCGCCAGCATTGTCTGAATCACTAGGTTGATCACTCCCAAAATTTCTAGGAACAACCCTATTACGTAGATTCATGGCGTTATCATCAGCCATAATTTATATAAAATATAAATTTACCTAAAAATGTGTCCCACCGGGCGTGCCAAAAATTGTTGGTTGCCGCAATCTACAATCCCTGACCCGATCAAAGATCCTCTTCGGGAAGCGCGTCGGGATGCAGAACGGCTGCGGATAGTGGCCCTCGAAGTGTGCGCCCTTCGACTGGATCAAGCGATTCGACTGATGAGGGATCGAATTAGCCGAGTCCGAAAGCTCTTTTCACTCTCCGGTTCGGCTGGATGAGCCGAATATGCGAAAAAAGTCGGAAATTAAGCCGGGAGATGAGCCGAATGGCTAGTACAACACAAAATCTGGTCGGCCTGAATAGCCGAACGTGACTTTCTATTGAATAGAGAATGGAAAAGTACAAGAACAGGGGAGTGATGCCCGTGGGGCAGACAGACTCCAAATATATTCTACAAGGGAGTGATGCCGATGGAGCAGACAAACTCCAAATATATTCTACAAGGGAGTGATGCCCATGGGGCAGACAGACTCCAAAGATCTAAGTTACAGGAACTATTCCTAGGAAAAGCAGTAAATGCGAGAAAGAGAGATGCAGGGAAATAAAGGTTGTCTTTTGTGCGCAGGGTCGAAGACCTCTATTGCAGGCTTCAGAGTTATTATTTATAGCCCACATTATTAGTTGGTTGAAAGTAGTTGGGGGGAGTGTTTGTAACCATGATCGTGGAAGTTATACTAACTCCTCATGGAAGTTATGCTAACTCCTCATGAAAGTTACGCCCCAATCTTCAACCGTTCCCGCCTTTTTGTCCTTCAGATGCCTTATTGCCGACTCCTGGTGTACTACGTGTCCTTATTGGCTCATACGTGGATTAGGTCGGCTCAATATTGGTATCAACAGCTATAAACCCAAAAGGGTTGCCTTATATTTTAGAGTTAACGGGGTCTAAAATATATATATTATGAATTTGCTAATAATTGAAGAAAGAAAAGTTTTAACTAGTTTAAGAAAATGCTTCAAAATATAAGATATAATCCCTCCCCTCTGGGGTAATAAATTTAGATTCAGCAGTCTCAAATGATAATTTGGAGAATCCTCTCAGCACAATTTTCGTTCTGACCAAGGTTGGTCGAGTGAGTCAACTTTTGTTTTTTCAACCTAATTCTCCTCTCTCTCTCTCTCTCTCTCTCTCTCTCTCTCTCTCTCTACACAATTTATTTTTAAGTAATCAATATTATAAAATCAAGATTTATATTCAACACATATAATCGGGACCATTTAAAAAGACTGTATAAAAATTTTACATAATCTAAATTTTTATAATGAGGTTTTAGAAATCCAGTATATAAAACTTATTTTTATATGCAATATGTGGGATATTTATCCTCCACCACTCTATTATTTTCTTCTTAACTATAAACTATTATTGCATGCACTCGGTCTATTGATGCATTGCATGTACTAAATTATTTTTTAAAGATTAGTATTATAAAATTAAAATTTAAACTAATATATGCAATCTACACTATATAAAATGTCTATATGTAAAAATTTAAATTTATAAGATTTTTAAAATATGGTGCATAAGGTATATTTATACATCCGAAGTAGGTAACAATTTCGAACCTGCCGATCTCGCCGCATATTCCATCACTTTAACTCATCGCCGCCAACTCCATCATGGGAGCACAAAAACCTGCTGATCGCGGGATTTGCCTACTTTCTCTTTCCCTCTTTCTCCTTCTCTAGTCGCGCCACAATTTTGAGTTTTACTCTCTCCTTTTTTCTCACACTCTCTATTTCTTGCTATATGGCAGTTTCAAGTTTTACTTGCACTACAGTTTTGAGTTTTACTTTTTCCACTCTCGCACTCTCTCTATTACTTGTCATGCCACAGTTTTTGAGTTTTACTCTCTTCTTTATCTCGCACTATCTGTTTCTTTTATCCTCCATATGCTTTTATTCTTATACTTTTTTCTACGGAGTTGTTACTGTTTCTTCTTCACCTTCTTCAACTTCTTTTTATTTTTCGACTTTCAACTTCTTTTTTATTTTTCGACCTTTCCTTTTATTTCTTATACTTTTAAGATTTCTTTTTTCAACATTTTTTATTTATTCCTTACACTTGTGTGAGGACTGAGAATTTGACTGTGTAGCTAAACTCTTTGTTGATGATGTTTTGTATGTAACTTAATTACTTAAGCATTCGTCAAGTTTCAGAAGAAAACGGGTTAGGATGGAGAAATTACGCGACTTTTAGTAATCACTTAAAGTGAATAGTAACTTGGATTTTCCTAAGAGGCCAATGAGTGGAGATAGCTTATAGTGCGTATTGGACTCTGTTTATAGTGATCCAATAGCTCGTTTTCAACGATTCGACTATCCTGGACCCAATGGCAGATTTGGATTTTAATACACGATTTTCAAGAAAAAGAAGTTTTATCGCAGAAAGGGTTTTTGTTCTTTATTGTTCTTGCATTGTAAACTTCTCGTGCTCCGTGCGTGTGTCCTGAAGTAGGGTGGAGGATGTTTCAGGTACCTACCAATGATAGGGAATTCAAATTCGATTTTGAATTTAAGGTTTATTGGGTTTACACATATATGCATGTGTGGTTTTTGGAAATTTGGAGAGGGGATGGGTTTCGTCGCAAATCGGTAATCATATCGGGCGAAACAAAATCGTGAGTTCGATGCCCCGGTCGTACTGAACGCGTTGGTGCAGTTCGTTCTCAAATCCGACGGACGTATCTCCGAAAATTCAAAATGTTCGCAAAGGAGTCGATGGCAAAACGGAAAATCCGCAAAACACCCTATATTTTATGTACCGTTTTGCGTGAAATCAGGCATGGAGGTATATCCGCGCGATTTACTCGTGCTGTGAGGGCCTTAGCTGAAAATACCGATCTTTGATTAACTAAATTGCAAGTTGTCACCGTATATAAATATAAAGGTAACTAGGGTTTTCATGGAGGAAAACCCTAGCCCTAGCTCCAGCTGACTCCCAGCCGCCCCTCCTCCCTCACTCTCGTGCGCCGTGCGCTCCCTGGCCACCTTCGGTTGAGCTCCGGCCGACCAACCACCTCCTCGGCCACCATCTCTTTCTCCCTCTCACATTTGCTGCCATCTCATCTTTCTCTCTGCTCGAGAGCTTGTGTCACGCCCCGAGCTCCGCCAATTTGGTCGGATTCAAGCACGTAACAGATGCCGAATGGACAGCACCTCCCCTGTCCGCCCAAGGCTCCAACAACATGTATAACACAAGCAAGCTAACAAGGAAATTGCAAGATATACAAGGTTTGCACGAGGGCAAACAACAACAACACGTGAAAGCATCGATACTAAACTAAATATTTATCCACATACATGTCATTTGATTACATTTTAATCAAACACAAGTAAACCATCATTTACATTCATTTTATCTATAAGGTACCGGACTTCTAAAACTATGAAGTTACGGTATACATTTAAATGGTTCCGGTGAGGTTGCGGTGGAATGTAACATACCGGATTTTGAGTATAAAGGTGAAAATAAATAAAAATAGTATGAGATACTATTTTATTGGGTTTAGAGAAGTAAAATATAGAATGGAAATGACATGTGCTGAAATCGGAGCTTGGCACGTGAATCGATAGGGATGGCCTATTTGGGGTCCCGAGGGATGGCCTATGTGGGGTCCCGAAGACGGCTCCCTACGAATCGAGATGGCTAGCCAGTAGATTGGGTAATGTACTCATGAGAATTATGCAAATTAGACATAAGCGGTAGTTGAGTCCTAGTAGAGTGGACATTAGGCTAAGGTGCAAGTGAGATATAATGTACCGAAAATTCGGAAAGTAAAAATGTCGAACTTTAGTCAAATTGACCAAAGTGCGAGGAAGGTACACTTCGGAAAGTCCGAAGGTGTTAAAATGGTCAAAAGTGAGTTGTGGAAGGTTTTCGAGAGCTAAAGAATCGAATTCTGCAAAACTGCAGATTTTGAGCTCTCGGGGACCGGTCCCTGGTGGGAGAGACCGGTCCCCGAACGCGTGCAGAGTGAGACAGCCGAAAAATCGGCTAAGTCCTGGAAGATCAGCTCTCGGGAACCGGTCTCTGTCTGAGAGACCGGTCCCCCAGAGACCGGTCCCATAAGGAGAGACCGGACCCATCGCGCGCAGCTGCTCTGGCTGCGCTGGGAGTGCGCTGGGAGAGCTTAGCACGTGAATCGATAGGGATGGCTTATTTGGGGTCCCGAGAGATGGCCTATGTGGGGTCCCGCATACGGTCTCGGATTCGTAGTTTGAGTCCCGAGGGATGGCCTATGTGGGGTCCCGAAGACGACTTTCTACGAATCGAGATGGCTAGCCAGTAGATTGGGTAATGTACTCATGAGAATTATGCAAATTAGACATGAGCGGTAGTTGAGTCCTAGTAGAGTGGACATTAGGCTAAGGTGCAAGTGAGATGTCCTTCGCCTCGAGCCTGGCTTTGCGTGGTACTCCGCAGACGATTGTGTGACGCACTGGACCTTTGCAAATTGCGAGGTTCGAGTGTTTGGACAGTGTCCCGAGTTTTTCTAGACTTTCTGGTGGGTCGTTGACAGTGTTCCGACCTATGGCTCGCATCCCGAGAATTGTAGTATTTTATGTNGTGTCTCACTTTTGGAGGAGTCTACAGGACGCCTTAGGCACCCGATTGGATTTCAGTACAGCATTCCACCCGCAGAGTGATGGACAGTCGGAGCGCACTATTCAGACCTTAGAGGATATGCTCCGGGCATGTGTGATAGACTTCCAGGGAGGATGGTCGCAGCATCTACCTATGGCGGAGTTTGCTTATAACAACAGTTATCAAGCAAGCATCAAGATGGCACCCTTCGAAGCACTTTATGGACGAAAGTGTAGATCGCCACTTCATTGGAGTGAAGTCGGCGAGAGACTGGCTTTGGGCCCTGATGTGCTCCAGGAAGCTGAGGACAAGGTTCGAATTGCTCGGGAGCGACTTCTGACAGCGCAGAGTAGACAGAGGAGCTACGCCGATCGACGACGGCGAGACTTGGAGTTCCAAGTTGGAGACCATGTGTTCTTGAAGGTCTCGCCAACTAGAGAAATCAAGAGATTTGAAATTCGGGGAAAGTTGAGCCCCCGTTTCATTGGACCGTATGAGATCTTGGAGCGTGTAGGTCCGGTAGCATACCGACTTGCTCTCCCACCGAACCTATCCGGCGTGCACAACGTCTTTCATGTATCGGTCCTTCGGAGGTACACTCATGATCCAGCTCATGTTTTGGGAACTATACCAGTGGAGCTGCGTGAGGATCTGAGCTTCGAGGAGCAACCTGTGAAGATTCTAGCTCGCGAAGTGAAGAAGCTGCGGAATCGGGATATTCCGTATGTGAAGGTCCTTTGGAGCAACCACGGGGAGCGGGAGGCCACGTGGGAGCTGGAGAGCGCTTTGCAGGAGCGCTATCCCCATCTTTTTCAGATGGAGTCTTGAGGTATGACGTTTGCTTTCGAGTTTCGCGGATGAAACTCCTTTTTAGGAGGGGTGAATGTGACGCACTGGACCTTTGCAAATTGCGAGGTTCGAGTGTTTGGACAGTGTCCCGAGTTTTTCTAGACTTTCTGGTGGGTCGTTGACAGTGTTCCGACCTATGGCTCGCATCCCGAGAATTGTAGTATTTTATGTAGCGCTAAGGTCACTAAAGAGTTGGACTTAGGCTACCCTCGGATTGCATTTTGCACAAGGTGTACCGGTACACTCTTGATGGCTGTACCAGTACACACTTTGTACCGGTACACTCTTGATGGTTGTACCGGTACACTTGTGGCAAATTGCGAACCCGAGCCTCGGGTTTGCATTTTCGTAGGATGTGTACCGGTACACTTTCCCGTGTACCGGTACACTTTGGCAGAATCTGAGCAGTTTGAACTGTAGGGGATTTTTCGCATTTGTGGCATCTCTATTAGTACCCCCACTCCCTTAGGGCTTTCTCCTGAGCTTGCCACAGCAAGGATAGAGGTAAGGGAGCTCTCCTTGATTCTCCTTTGGATTTCTTTGGATTTTGGTGGGATTTAAAGAGATTAAAGCTTCTCTTTTGCTTGTTGGAGGCATTTCCACCATTGTTGAGGCTTGGAGCTTGGGTTTGGAGCAAAGTTGAGGGAAGATCTTGGGATTTCAAGAGTTTAGAGCTTAAATTGAAGCTTCTAAGAGGTAACCCACTTATTCTCTCCCTTTAGATTGGATTTTTATTGATGGATTCAAGATGAAACCCTAGTTTTGAGACTTAGGGCTTATTTTGGGCATTTTGTATCTAGGGCTTTTGAGGCTAGATTGTTGGGATTAGAAGCTTCCTTTGGCTTGGATTGGAAGGATTCTAACTCCCTTTTTAAGCCTTAGGGGGGATTTTTGCACTAGAGGTGAGTTTTCCTCACCTATGCTTGAATAGCTTAATGTTTGGGTAATTNGATAATTAGCTGTGATTTAACCTTCTTAGACCAGGGATATGTTACTTTGAGGCTTAAGTGGAATATTTAGCCATTTATGAAGCTTAATCGGAACTAAATGCACTTAATTGCGCGAATTGACGCAAATTGGGAATTATTTCTTCGCAGCAGGTCTTTGAACTTCGTTGAGCTGAATTTGTACTCTTAGAAGCTGGTTTGGAAGGTGTTCGAACCAAGGGTAAGCAGGAATTTCTGTTAGAAATTCAGTTTCGCAAGAATTGAACCATATAAGCTTGTATACATACATTTGACGTCGTTTCGGTATTGTTCGCAGCGAGATCGCGATCGAGCCTTGGATCGTCTTCGACTGCCTTGTGAGGACTCTTGGAGGTTACACTTGAGGTATCCCACTAGCCCAAAACAGGGATTTAAGGGATTACTTTGTACGGAGTGTAATTTAGGCCGAAATCGAATATTCCGGTCGTAATCTTGACGCAGTGTTGATGTTGTGTTCAGCAGGGCTGAGGCCTAGTGGAGTTGCTTTCGGGACCCTTGTATTCTGATTTGGAACCTAGTACGAGGTGGGTTTGACCTAACCAGAGCAAGTGAAGCTCCCCTATGTTCTATATGTATCGAATTGATATAGTTGTGCGATATTGTCACTATATGGTTCTTTGGAACTTCTTTGCCATAACATTAACTAGAATCTCTATGAAGTAGAGAGAATTTATGCATAACAGTATTTATGCTTATGTTTATGTTTATCTTTAGTTCAGTTGAATAACCAATGGACATGATAATTATGTTTTTGTAAAGTAGAAAATAATGATATTGACTCTAAAGTAGAGAACCGTGACATGCTTTGGGACTATGTTGGTAGTGCCATGATAGTGAAAAGATTCGAATGCCTGTAAATTAGCATTACTCTTACATGCTTACTAAACTAGTGGATTCTAATTATTGTTCATAGTTGTTATATTGAAATTCCGATTGAGGATCGAGACCGAGAACATTGCAAATGAAATTGTAATCATTGAGACATGTTGGACTGTGAACCTTGCTTGCTTGCCATTGTGCTCATTCGCACACGCTTGTGAGGGTAGCTCCCTACAAGCCGGCACTCCGGAGTTGGCCTACGCGACAGTTGCTCGCCCGTGCGGGATTGGGTGCCGAAGTGGATTGCCGTGGGGAGTGTATACTACCACGGGGCCATTAGGCGCGGCGCAAGCTGGACTACCTTGGGTAGATCCCTGTGAATGAAAGGAAAGTGCTAATGAAATTTAGACAGTAATGAATGATTACCAGTTACAGTGTACAGTAGTTGCTTACACGGTTATGCTTATGTTCATGCTTATAGTAGTTGCTTTGCTTCTATTATTCAGTTGATTCATTACTGTTGAGATTATGATTACAGGTTGCTTACATGCTCATTACCTGTTAGCATTGCATAATTATATATCATGCAGTGACTATTTTTCTTACTTTCAGTACATCATGAGCCTAGTGGTGTAATTCGCCGAGGCTGGCGGCTTACCCACTGGGAACTATTGTTAATAGTTCTCACGCCCTTTTGGTGGTTGTTTTTACAGAGCCATCTGCAGGAGAGGCTAGGGATCGTGGCAAGGGAGTCGCGTCTAGCTAGACTTTGCTAGGAGCGTGCTAGTTGATCACCTTGCTACTCAGGCTACGGCCGAGGGTGATGTCCATTGTATAGAGTGACTACCTGTGTACAGATATTTTTGTGTACCCTGTGTTGTATATGAGTTGATGACCCAGTTGTTATAGTTCTTCTTCTTCTCCTTTTGTTGAGATTTTGGATTGTACACTCTGTTCTTTTACTGTTGTAAATCGACTTGTACATTGCTCTGATATCAGGATAGGACTTTCTTTGTTTATTTCCTATCGACTTGCTTTCTTTGTAGACGCCTTATATACTGCAGGTGTATGGCGGGTCTGTGCACGTGCCGGATATGCTTCCGCTGGTACCCGGGCGTGACATCCGTAGATAGCGCCCTACCACAGAGACCAGAGTTAGCCGTACCCCGAGTCGACATATCCTAGGGGTATAGAGATGAAAAGATCAATGTATCAAAATTGTAATGAATAATTGATGTAACAATTCGTATTAAGATGTACTGTACTTGTGAATAATGATGTAGTAGCTTAGATTGCATTTGGTTGGAAGTAAAGGTAAATTGTAATTGAGAGGTAAAGTATGAATGAATGAATGTAATAACTTAGGATGTGTTTATGTTGTTTGATACCTTCCTAATGCAATCGTTGTATGTTGAATACTGTTCCTGTTTGGAACTTGTTGTAACTGTGCTGATTGCGATGCCTTGAACGTACAGGGGAGACTCTGTCCGCAGTGCAGGAAAAACTCTGTCCGTTCGGCGGTCTGTCGGCGTGCCCGAATCCTACCAAATAGGCGGAGCTCGGGGCGTGACAGATTAAATGGTATCAGAGCATAAAGTAGAGAATGGGAATGGTTTAGGCAGACCTAGGAGACCCTAGGATAGTGAACCATAGGAGAATAAGGCTCGTGAGAGACGAGGACTTGTGACTATTGGCGAAAGGTTAATTGATTGGGTCAAGAGTTGTAGACCTCTAAGACGGATATTAGAGGTAGACTTGAGGCGTGGTTTATTCTCGACCAAGTGTGTTCATGTTGGGCGATCGACAACATGAAACCGAGGGCTGAGAAAAGACACTCTTGCGTGACTTTCGCCCGATTCTAGCCGGTGTCAGTTGTTTCGCGCTCGACCTTGAGGGTCGAGGATCGACCGAGTTGTCGTGTCTTAGGAAGCGGTGGCACCGTGTAGGTGATCTTTATCAAGATCGGCGCGGGATGGAACGAGTGGTGTCCCTAAGCAATCCAAAATGAACGGAGACTTGGGACTTCGTGTGTCACGCCCCGGGACCGATACCAATTTGGCCTGACCCGAGCACGTCAAACAGACGCCGAACGGACAGAGTTTTTCCTATCCGCCCAAGGCTCATCACATGTACATTTTCATCAATAGAGAAAAGCACTAGCGAAAACATACACAAACGGCTTACACGAGGGTAAGCAATAGCCACGAGTGAAAGATAGGAAACTAGCATTCATTTTGTACTATGATTCAATTTAGATCATATACATTACATCCAACTTGTACATTTATAATTCCTTATATTTCATTGCATCATTTCATCATTTCTTTCTTACATCACGTTTGCTCATAATAAAACTTTACATTCTTTTCTTTACATCATTTCTCATCAAGTACAAAAGATGATCATAGGGTACTTTACTAGCAAAATGTAACCCAACTCTGGTGGCCTCTGACTAAGGCGCGATACCTTTACCTCGGTCGCTCGCCGGCTCGCTGGGTCCCGGCTCTGTGGAATAGAAGGGTGAGAACTACAACAAAGTTCCCAGTGGGTTCGGCCTCAATCTCACCGACTTTCCCACTAGGACTAACTCAGGCATAATAGAAAGAATAGGCTGTAAATAGTAACCAAACTATACATAATGCTAATATGCCAGAACAATAAGCAGAAATATGCTCAACATTAAATAAATGCAGATTATGCAAATTCTTTGTTCTTTTCACTTTACTCTTTGTTCTTTGTTCTTTGCACTTTGTTCTTTGCTATTTGTTCTTTAATCTCAAGGCTAACCCGGAGGTATCGCTACATTGACTTGCTTCACATTAAGTCCATCATCGCGGGAACTCACCCGCTAGGACCGTCCTTCGGGTTTACTCCAACCCGTGATGCATAACTCCGGAGCGCATCGCCCGAGGGGGAGCGACCGCCCTCGAGCACAGAACTCATAGCAAGTATGATCATATCCTTAACTCAAAGGATTTATAAGTTCAATCTTGACTTTACACTAGCTCTAGTGTTCTTTCATCACTTTTTGTTGCCACTCTAGCAATCATTGTTCTTTACCATTCATTACTCTTGCTAACTCTAGCAATTATATTCTTTACATTCTTTACTTTTGGCTACCTCTAGCACTTCTTGTTCTTTACTCCCCACATTACTTTAACTTTAAACATTGTCATTTTCATCATTCTTTACAATACATTGGTTCTTTACCTCACACCATCTCTAGTGTCATTTCACTTTAACTTTATCGAATGCCACTCGATCTATGTCATTGTGTCACTCTGTTCTTTTGCTCACTTTGGGCGCTCACTTTTCTCTCATGCATACACATAGGATTTTTGACGTTCACATAGTTCTCATTCATCATATTATGCAAGTTGTACTCACAATCATGCATCATCGCATTTTCATCATCACTTTACCCTAAAATGCATGCAACAATGTATATATACACATGCTCAAATGAATGACACATTAGGCATAGAGAGAAGTTCAATAAGTTTGAGAAGCACCACCCACCTTGTGGGTCTCTTTAAGTGCTCCGACGATTTTCTTGGAATTTTTAGACACCCGGTTCACTACCTGCGGCAAAACGAAGCGCTATTAGGCCATTTTGCTCATATCTTTATATTGGCTTTTCGTAACATTAATCCGAGCGCACCAACACGCCAGAAATACTCCCAATTAGGTTTCTAGAGGGTCAATTGCACTTAAAAATCCCCATGAGCAAAAGCCCCAATTTGGGTGCCTAGCTCCGTAGCATACATCAAACCTAGGGTTTGATCTCATTGGGAAGCAAAAGTAGCTTCATTATACTCTAAAAAGTCCATTAGAACCATCTTTAGACAAATCAAAACCCTACTTAGGGTTTCACCATGAGAGGTGATGAAGCTCACCTCAAGCTTCACCATTTTCATAGTCTTGATCTCTAAAGAAGCAAAAGAAAAGATTCAAATACTCAAATGGTTCCATAAAAACCGTTTTTAGGTTTATCCAAACCCTAGTTTGGGAGTTAGCATGAAAAGGGGCAAAGCTTACCTCAAAGCTTGCTCCTTACTTGCACTAGAGAGAAAGAAGATGGAGTTGCTTCACTCCAATGGCTTCTTCTCCACTTTCTTCTTCTTCTTTTTCCTTCCTTTCCCTTGTCTTCTTCTTCTCCTTCTTTGTCTTCTAGAGAGAGAGAGATGGAGAGGGATGAGTTTGGGTGTGAGGGAATGAGAGGGAGAGGCTCTCTCAGCCCTAAACATGACCCACATAATGCATTTTTGCAGATAAGTCCCTCAGCTTTTATCTCATTACACTGCTCGAACTGGGCAGTTCGCGCAGACGGGGATAGGTCTCTCCTTCAGGGACCGGTTCCCGAAGGCTCTCCCCGCGAGCAGCAAGGCGCACGCGCAGAGCAACCGGTCTCTCTTTGGGGGACCGGTCTCTCGGGGACCGGTCTCTCAGGCAGGGACCGGTTCCCGAGAGCTAGTTTCTCAGGACTTAGCCGATTTTTCGGCTGTCTCATTACATACGCGTTCGGGAACCGGTCTCTCCCACCAGGGACCGGTCCCCGAGAGCTCAAAATCTGCAGTTTGCAGAATTTTGATTCTTTAGCTCTCAAAAACCTTCCACAACGCACTTTTACCCATTTTAACACCTTCGGACTTTCTGAAGTGTTCCAATCTCGCACTTTGGTCAATTTGACTAAAGCTCGATATTTATTTTCCGAATTCTCGGTATATTACATCATGAGTGATTGTCCACTCTCGTGTGAGTGGCGGGGTGACGAGTCGAATTAGTGCGGCGTCAGTAGGAAGTGCCGTATGCCAGGAGGAGCGAGTTGAGAGACCCTAGGAGTTGGTGAATCAGTAGTGATCGCATCAGTTCCGGCTCATCGAGTACGGCCGGGAGTGGTGATAGAAGTGTTTTCGTCGGGGTCGAGCAGTCCGACTTCTAGCACTTCAGAAGCGAAGGCGGTGAAGGACCGAGCTTCAGCGGCCCTCGTGACCTTTAAGCGATTTAATCCGTCTGCCTTTGATGGAGAGAATATGGATTCGTTGATCGTGGAGTTATGGGTCGACTCCATAGAGACTCCCTTTGAGGTTCTGTGCATTGTAGAGTGAGAGGATACACCTAGTTGTGCGTTGCTTGCAAACAATCGGCGAAGGTGTGGTGGAAAGGCATTCGACGGAATCGATTGCCTAATTTTCCTCCTATGATTCAGGATGAGTTTCGGGGATCAATATTTCCTGTTTACTTCCCCGATGCTGAGAAAGGAAAGCTTCAGGAAAGGTTCCCGAAGCTACGGCAGGTAAATCGTGCCATGAGGGAATACGAGCAAGAATTCTCTCGCATCGTGAGTTGTGTCCCGAACGTAGTGCGGGATGACGAGGAATTGGCCGATGTGCCTCTACGGAGACCTTGGCCGGACGTGGTCAAGGTTGTGCATGTAAGGAAGTGAATTTTCGGAATACGAGAGTTAGACTTCGCTTAGAATCGACCAAGGGTCATGTTGGTGTGCTTCGGAAAAGCCGAAGATGTTTAAATCATCAAAAGTACATTGGAATTGGAGTCCACGAGTGCAAATAGTGCAAAGTCTGCACTTGGCGGAGATTGCTCTCGGGGACCAGTCCCTTGCAGGGAGAGACCGGTCCCCGTAGCAGATGGTAGCGGGGTTGCTTGACGCAACCGGTCCTTGGGCCAGAGGGACCGGTCCCCCGTGTGCGAAATCGAGGAAAAGAGCAAAAATTTGGCTAAGTCCCGAAAGTATGGCTCTCGGGAACCGGTCTCTCAAGCAGGAACCGATCTCCCAAGGACCGGTCTCCCGGGCAGGGACCTCGAAATTGCCTAGTTTGGGTAGTGCACATTCTTGAGTGCAATTGTAATCCCGAACCTCGGAGGTGTCTTCTATTAACTTCCTTGGGATGCGGGATGTAGAAGTCTCACTAGGCGCAGCAATGTGTGCTGCGTGATGAGATGGGCATTCGTGTGGGCGATTGTCGGGTCGTGACGTGGGTGACTGCCTCTTCCTCTCCGAGACAGCTTGTGGGTGTGACATCCACAGAATGGTCTGGAGAACGAGCTGTGAGGAGGTGACAACCGGAGGGTTCGCGGCGGGCGCCAGGAGGCGGTGAATATGCGAACCGGGTTGTGAAACCTGCTGTTATCGACGATACCATGGCAGGTATGAGTTAATTGAAGCAAGCATAGGCTTCTGTAGAATGTGAAGTTGGTGCATGCATGCATATGCCATGTGGTCATTTACTACCCTTGATATATCAATGTAGTAGGGACCAAAGGGACGGGTAAGCGTAGATACCCGGGCATGCTTGCATTGTGGGAGTGTATCACCTGTTTGAGCAGGTAGAGAGCTGGATAGCACTAGCAGATGCTTGTGATGATTGTGCGATGAGAAGTGAGACTCGTGGTAAAGACAAAATGGTGAAGCGACTCTCAAGACAACGGATAGTTGATTGTGAGAGTTGCGCCGTGACCTTGAGGATACCCAAGTAGTCCGAGTGTTCGGATGTAGATCCGGTAGGTTGAACAGTGGAAAGTAGAATCACTGTCGAGAGAATAGCCTGTTAGTTGCTGAGTACGGGCACATAGGCCTAGTAGTACCTCAGTTTGAGGTTGGAAGTTGCGCTTGTTTGGTCGGTGTGCGTAGGCAGGGTTGCCTATTACTAGACGTAGTGTGGAACGTTATAGAGACGTACGGCGTATAGAGCGCTCGAGTATAGGTACTCGTGGTGTGCGGTGTTGACTCAGCCGGGAGAGTGTGTAGGCAGTAACACTGTAGCATTGCTAAGTGTGAAGTGGGCCATGGAGCACTTGTAAGGCTAGTGGCTCGCACTAGGTGCTTAGGAGCCGATAGTGGTACGTGTGACTCGATAAAGTATGTCGTGTAGGACGACGACGGCGGGTAGTGCTTGGGGATGACCCATGCCTAGACCATTTGTGGACTGTGGAGCCTCGGCCCATTGGGCAGGCGCAGTCAGCTGTGAGAGACAGCAGCCCAATGTAGGGCAAAGTTTTGGTCAGGGCGGTAGTCCGAGCTGAGACCCGAGAGCGTGGAATGCCACGCGTGGATCATGAGATCGAGGATACGCCGAGTGTGTAGTGACCCAACCCAAGGATTTGACGTGGTTTGGGGTCTTAGTTGCTCCTGGTTGGAGTGTGTGCGAATTCTCCAATGAGAATTTCGCCCAGTAATGATGATTGGGTCTACGCTAGTGAGCGAGAGATGCTATGCATAGTTGAGACCGGTTTAGGCGGTAGGCCTACGTAGAATTGGTGATCTGTGGTTCACCTACGGATTTGATGAAAGTGGTTGAGCGAGTAGCCTCAGCGATGGGTGTGGCCTAGATTTACGAACGGGAGTTCATGTGAATTCGTTGCAAGAACGAGTTGATGATGATCGTGGCATATGGTATTCAGGGATATACTGCTCGTGCGAGACATTGAGCTATTGGAAGCCACAAGAGGTAGAGGACTAAATTTGATGCTCCTAAGTGAATTGGAGCTTGAGGATAATGCTCTTTTTATAGATTGAGATTGGAGATGTGCCGGAACGTGCCATCTCGTAGTAGAGCAAGGATCCGATTGGGGATTGGAGCACTCGCGATTGGTCGATGCACCAAAGATATTGCTTCTAAGCAATGCCGGTGATCGAATCGTAGTGAAATTTCCTGCTTGGATGTGTAATGCAAAGGCCAATTATTTGCATGGTGGTAATGCACTTTTGGACTTACACATGGCAAATGTGAGTAAAATTTGTCTCACATCCTCCGTAGTGGGCCTTTGGACAGTTCCGTCGAGTGAAAGGCCACTTCGAGATGCGAAAGTGCATTGGAACCCTCGACCTTCGATAAGTTGAGTTGAGGTGTGAGTTGAGTTGAAGCGAGTTAGTTTCGAGGACGAAACTCTTTTTAAGGAGGGGAGGATGTAAGGTACCGGTCTTCTAAAACTATGAAGTTACGGTGTACATTTAAATGGTTCCGGTGAGGTTGCGGTGGAATGTAACATACCGAATTTTGAGTATAAAGGTGAAAATAAATAAAAATAGTATGAGATACTATTTTATTGGGTTTAGAGAAGTAAAATATAGAATGGAAATGACATGTGCTGAAATCGGAGCTTGGCACATGAATCGATAGGGATGGCCTATTTGGGGTCCCGAGGGATGGCCTATGTGGGGTCCCGCAGACGGTCTCGGATTCGTAGTTTGAGTCCCGAGGGATGGCCTATGTGGGGTCCCGAAGACGGCTCCCTACGAATCGAGATGGCTAGCCAGTAGATTGGGTAATGTACTCATGAGAATTATGCAAATTGGGCATAAGCGGTAGTTGAGTCCTAGTAGAGTGGACATTAGGCTAAGGTGCAAGTGAGATGTAATGTACCGAAAATTCGGAAAGTAAAAATGTNTAGACTACTCAGTTGCGCCCTAACAGTATAACTTTGCAACGAGTACCTTTTCTCGTTCAATCGAAAAAAGAGTAAAAGCTAATTATATTGTTCTATTATGCCCCGAGATTGTTAATTTACAACGAATCGATGTCAACGTTGAAAAGAACCAAAACCGGAACAACATTAGTGTAATATACCGAAAATTCGGGAAGTAAAAATGTCGAACTTTAGTCAAATTGACCAAAGTGCGAGGAAGGTACACTTCGGAAAGTCCGAAGGTGTTAAAATGGTCAAGCGTGAGTTGTGGAAGGTTTTCGAGAGCTAAAGAATCGAATTCTGCAAAACTGCAGATTTTGAGCTCTCGGGGACCGGTCCCTGGTGGGAGAGACCGGTCCCCGAACGCGTGCAGAGTGAGACAGCCGAAAAATCGGCTAAGTCCTGGAAGATCAGCTCTCGGGAACCGGTCTCTGTCTGAGAGACCGGTCCCCCAGAGACCGGTCCCACCAAGGAGAGACCGGACGCCTCGCGCGCAGCTGCTCTGGCTGCGCTGGGAGAGCTCTCGGTGACCGGTCCCTAGTCGGGGAGACCGGTCCCCGAGCCCGAAATCTGCCCAGTCCAGGCAGTTGAAATAGATGAAAGTTGAGGGGTTTATTAGCATTTTTGCAACCCAATGGTTATGTATGAGGGCTGAGAGAGCCTTTCCCTCATTCTCTCCCTCTCACACTCTCTCCTCTCTTTCTCTCTCTAGAAGACAAAGAAGGAGAAGAAGAAGAAGGAAAGAAAGGAAGGAAAAGAAGGAGAAGAAGGTGAAGAAGAAGCTTTTGAAGCAAAGAGGCTTCATCTTCTTCCTCTCTAGTGCAAGTTAGGGAAAGCATTGAGGTAAGCTTCAACCCTAATCATGCTAGAACCCTAGAATGAGTTTTGAATGACCTAGAAATGGGTTTTAATGGAATATTTGAAGAGTTTTGAAGCTTTCTTTTGCTTCTTTAGAGATCAAAACCTACGTTTGTTATAGAGGTGAGCTTGGGCCACCTCTCATGGTGAAATCCAAACTAGGGTTTTGGAAAACCTAAGAATGGTTCTAATGGACTATTTAGAGTATAATGAAGCTACTTTTGCTTCCCAATGAGATCAAACCCTAGGTTTTGTATGTGTATTGAAGCTAGGGCACCAAATTGGGGCTTTTGCTCATGAGGGTTTTCAAGTGCAATTGACCCTCTAAAAATCTAATTGGGGGTATTCCCGACGCGTTGGTGCGCTCGGAAAAGCATTACGAAAAGTGTATGTAAAGTTATGGGCAAAATGGCCTAATAGGGCTTCGTTTTGCCGCAGGTAAAGAACGAAGGATCTAAAAATCTCAAGAAAATCGTCGGAGCACCTAAATAGACCTACGAGGTGGGTGGTGCTTCTCAAACTCATTGAAATTCTCTCTATGCCTAATGTGTCATTCTTTGAGCATATGTTATATATATTGTTGCATGCATTTAGGGTAAAGTATGATGAAAATGTAATGATGCATGATTGTGAGTACAACTTGCATAATATGATGAATGAGTTCTATGTGAAGTCAAAAACCCTATGTGTATGCATGAGAGAAAAGTGAGCACCCAAAGTGAGCAAAAGAACAGAGTGGCACAATGACATAGATCGAGTGGCATTCGGTAAAGCTAATGTGAAATGACACTAGAGTTAGTGTGATGTAAAGAATTAAAGTGATGTAAAGAATGATGAAAATGACAACGTGTAAAGCTAAAGTAAAGTGGGCAATAAGAACAAAAATGCTAGAGTTAGCAAAAGAAATGAAAATGTAAAGAATGTGATTGCATGAGTTTGCAACATAAAGTGATGTAAAGAACACTAGAGCTAGTGTAAAGTCAAGATTGAACTTATAATCCTTTGAGTTAAGGATATGATCATGCTTGCAGTAAGTTCCGTGCTCGAGGGCGGTCGCTCCCCCTCGGGCGATGCGCTCCGGAGTTATGCATCCGGGTTGGAGTAGACCCGTAAGGACGGTCCTAGCTGGTGAGTTCCTGCGATGATGGACTTAATGTGAAGCAAGTCAATGTGGCGATACCCCCGGGTTAGCCTTGAGATTAAAGAACAAAGAGCAAAGAACAAAGAGTAATGGAAAAGAACGATAAGACTTCATAATCTGCGGCATATGTTAATGTTGAGCAATATTCCTTGGCTTTTGTTCAGGTCATATTAGCATTAAAGTATAGGTTGTTACTCATTTAAGCCATTCTTCATATGCCTAAGTTAGTCCTATGGGAAAGTCGGTTAAGTTGGAGTGCCGAACCCACTGGGAACTTGTTGTAGTTCCTCAGCCCCCACTAATTTCCACAGAGCACGGGACCGAGCGAGCCGGCAGCGACCGAGTGTAAAGGTATCGGCGCCTTATCAGAGGCCACGACGATGCTTTGGTCCATTTTGTAGTAAAGTACCTTATGATCATCTTTTGTATGTGATGATTAGTAATGTAAAGAAAAGAATGTAAAGCTCAATTTGAGGCAAATGTGATGTAAGAAAGAAATGATGAAATGGTGTAATGAATTACTTGTATGTGATCTAAAAAGAATCATATTACTTGTGTAGATGTTAGCTTTCCTATCTTTCACTAAGGGCTATTGCTTACCCTCGTGTAAGCCGTTTGTGTATGTTTCCGCTAGTGCACTTCTTATTGAAAATGTACATGTGATGAGCCTTGGGCGGATAGGGGAAACTCTGTCCGTTCGGCGTCTGTTTGACGTGCTCGGGTCGGGCCAAATTGGCATCGGTCTCGGGGCGTGACATGAGACGTCCTTCGCCTCGAGCCTGGCTTTGTGCGGTACTCCGCAAACGATTGACTCAAGACCGAGTCGGGCGGTTAGCTTTGTAAAGGTAGATGAAACTTTATGACAAAAACGGTAAAGGGCTGAAAACCTTAAATGCCAATTGGATGAAAATAGTAATCGATTGAATTACTAGTTTGTTGTATAGTTGCATTATTGGATGATCTTCATATTGCATATCGCGAGGCAATGCATGGTATTGTTAGTTGCATAATCTTATTATCATATCTATCTGTTTATTGAACTAACCTGCAGCTTGCCTCCTTCGGACCTGTCGGTCGAGCTTTTCCCTTGGGTGGCCGTACCCACTGGAAACTATGGAGTTAGTTCTCACCCCACGTTGCTTTCGGGGTGTTACAGGTTCACACGTGAGCGGCGTGACGGCGCGAGGAAAGGGCGTAGCTCCGTAGATAGCGCCCTACCACAGAGACCAGAGTTAGCCGTACCCCGAGTCGACATATCCTAGGGGTATAGAGATGAAAAGATCAATGTATCAAAATTGTAATAAATAATTGATGTAACAATTCGTATTAAGATGTACTATACTTGTGAATAATGATGTAGTAGCTTAGATTGCATTTGGTTGGAAATAAAGGTAAATTGTAATTGAGAGGTAAAGTATGAATGAATGAATGTAATAACTTAGGATGTGTTTATGTTGTTTGATACCTTCCTAATGCAATCGTTGTATGTTGAATACTGTTCCTGTTTGGAACCTGTTGTAACTGTGCTGATTGCGAAGCCATGAACGTACAGGGAAGACTCTGTCCGCAGTGCAGGGACAACTCTGTCCGTTCGGTGGTCTGTCGACGTGCCCGAATCCGATCAAATAGGCGGAGCTCGGGGCGTGACATTATCCGTTCATCTACATCACATTAGCCTTTAACCAAAATATAACGTTTTACATCATTTTACATCATTGGTTCAACATAAAAAAGTTGAGTACACAAAATGTAGGGTATGCCTATACACCGAGGGCCGCCATCTACGGCGCGATACCCTTGCCTCGATCCTCCGCCGCCCCGCTCGCGCACGGATCTGCAAGGTTAGTGGTAATGAGAACTAGAACGAAGTTCCCAGTGGGTTCGGCCGCCGACCGCGCCGATTCGCCCACTGGTCTATTTCAGGCATATGTATTTCAATAAAAATAGATATCGAACCATCTAATGCAATTACTAATACAATGTCTGCAAAACAACAGTCAATAGATAGATAGATAATCCATAATCATGATAATTATGCATGCATGCCCATTCCTCTTTTTACATGGCCTTTACCCAATCTTTCCAGGGTTCATCAAGATCATCCCAACTCACATCTCATATGTCCCATCTACCGGGATTAGCATTTGAAAATGCCCCCGAGGGATCCATCCCGTCTACCGAGGAAGGCACATGGCACTATCACCCGAGGGATCTTCGCCGGGCACTCTCACCTGTGGTGTCTACACTCCGGAGTACACCGCTTGTGGAGGAGCAACCTCTCACAAGCCGAAATCGATATATGTGAGTATGATCCGATCCTCAATTTGAGGAGGTATAGCCAAACCTGTCACATGCCACAATATCTCAATGCCAATGATAGGATCTACCATATCATATATACCACCAATTCTGAGTCACAATGGTCCCGATGCCACAATAAGCTAAACCTTGTTTAGTCATTTACATTCTCGGTGCCAATCTGGTCACTAATGTCAATGTCACTTTTGTTTACTATTATCATAGTCCGTTATCGCATTCAATACACGTAGGGTTCTTTCATACATGGTTCTTTGTTAATTCACATATCCTTTAAGCATTTAAATGCATTCAACCAAACTCATATCACACTACCCTACATGCATGAATGCATCAATATCAATATGCACAATTAGAGTGACATAGACATAGAAAGAGATCCGGTGTTTCCGGACAGCACCCCCCACCTTTTAGTGCTACTAGGATGCCGCGGTCCTATTTTCGTGATTTTTAGATGCTTTTGCCACGAGCTGCGGCAATCTGTACCAATTTAGCTTTTTTTTTCCAATATCTTCACGCACCCTCGTCGTATCGCCGAACCGAGCGCACCGATGCGTTCGTTGACCTACCAATTAGGTTAGAATGAGATCAAACCTAAACTTCGATCTCAAAATTCGAAAACCCTAAGTATAGGTCTTTGTACAATATCATCTTCCCCATTTCTAGTCCTTACACATAGGAAACATGGGGAAAATTACCACAAGAGCTCCTAGATACTCATACAAGAAGCTACTACCATAACCCTAACTTGAAAACCCTAGAAATCCTCAAAAACTCACCTAGGGCTCAAAGCTTTCCTCCAAAAGCTCATGCACAAGCTTGCCACCACCTTGGGAAGCTTCTTCTCCAAGCTTTTCTCCTCTAAAGACCCTCCTTGATCCAAGCTCTAGAGAGAAGGAGAGGGAGAGGAGAGGTTTTTAGAGAGAGAGGGGGAAAGGTTTTGTTGGTAGGTGTGAGAGTAATGAGCCCTAACTCAATCCCCTCTCACATATACACCCATCGCATGCCACTTTTACACTTAAACCCCTCAACTTTTATTTTTCACAACAGCCCAACTTGGGCAAATTTCGCATACGGGGTTCGGATCCTGAAGCTAAGGTCCGGACCTCGAGAGCAATACCACACCCAGTTTGCCCGCGCAGGGCATTTTGCACATATGAGGTCCGGACCCTCAAGCTAAGGTCTGGACCTCGAGAGCACAATTTCTGGTACTTAGCCAGATTTTCACAAGTTTGCTCTCATGGGTCCATATACCCTATACAATGGCTCTAAAGCTCTTAGAACCCACTGTAACTTGTTCTAACTTGTCCAACTCCGTGTTCTGCTCGTTTCGACGGAACTCGGCACATTTTACTGGGAAGTGATACGTTACAGCTTGGCAGGATGATCCCTCACCCTTGGGCTCTCCTCTGGCGACCTCCCCCGGTCGGCCACAACGGCCTCCGAGTGCCACCATCACTAATTTTGCAGCTTGCAGCCAGCTTGGGCTGGTGCGACCGAGTATTGCCACGCCGCCTTCTTGACCGCTAGCCGCCGCCTCCGCCTCCTTCTCTCGGCTCCTTAGGATGGCCGCCCCCCTTCCCTACTTGCTCCGGCCATCGCCGTGGCCGGAGAAATGAGTTAAGCTCGAGATAGGGCCGTGCGGGCTCAGCCTCTCCCCCCGCCGCCACCGCCGCCTCCAGCTGCTGGCCGGTGTGAGCGTCGGCTTTCCTCGGTCGGTCGTACCCGGTTGCTGCCGGCGATCCCGCCGCCGGAGGCCTCTGCCGGTCGGGCTAGAGCCGAGCTCTCCATCATCCCGTGCGGCTAGGGCATCATTGCCCGCCGCCGCCGCCGTCCGTCGCCGGCCAACACGCGCCCCAACCTCCCTCCATCGCCCGTACCTGCTTGTCGCCGTTGCACCCGCCACCCAGCCATCGCCGGCCGTACCCAAGCTCCCTCCTAGCCGATAAGCTTTTATTAAGCTATTTGTGCACTATTTGGGGTTGTCTCGACTGTTTCGGCAACCCGGGGTTGTTCCAATGCCTCCGGAGGTGAGCAGTGTGATCGTCGGTCAGTGCTGATCACAGTGCTCACCTCATTTGGGGTCAACGAACCTTGGATGAGTGAATTAGAAGAGATATAATTTCAACGTGCGGTGTTCAATGAACTTCGAGTTGCTCCCGCGCCTCCCCCAGTGGACGGTTGTACTCCTAATCATGAGCACGGCCTCCGTCATGTCGAGACCTGTCAGCACGTGAAAGCCCTCGGTTTGCGGTTTCGAGCCGAAAAAATTCGTAAATCACATAAAATAATGTGATTCTACATATTAGTAGGGATTTTTATGCAATTGTGCACTTCGTGGCTGCTGTGGGCAGTACGTGTGGGCTGCGGGTGACCTCTGGACTGATTGTCCAAGGTCTGATGCCCTTTGCGGAAATCGAATATCGATTTTGGTGCATTTTTCGGCAAAATTCGCCAGCAAAACACGGTTTCGGTTCGGATTGCATCCGACGGTGTTAGAATACTCCGAATTTTGTCGCTGAGCCTTGTTGGCTAGTCACCATAGTCATCTCGAGAGTTCGGAGATGACGGGTGAGCGACGGTGGGTTCCGGTGTTGAAATTGACACTTCCGAAAACCCAAATATGAACGATTATCCGACGATAATTGTTTGGATGTGTGATCTTGTGTTTGCTGCCAAGACATCCAAAACGATGTGTTTTGTGACAGCGGATGACCCATGGCACGAGTAGGTGAGTCTCGAGACACTTCGTGGGTCCCGGCGGAGTCCCAGTGCAATTTTCGGAACTTCCGGTGAGCTACAGTAATCGGTTTTGGAAAAACGATTCCCGTGGGATTAATCGTGGGGTTGTAAGTTTACTGTTTTATATATGTGGGTTGGATTCTAACCCGGTTGACGTTCTTCCACAGTCGAAATACAGGCACTACACTAGTACAGGTGGGTACTTCGATCCAAAATCGGTCTAGTGTTGCACGCTTGGTGATATTCTCTCTACCTTATCTCTCTTAATTACAGTTGTTTACCATTGTTGAGCCTGACACCATGTGAACATTTATTGCTCTACTTAGTCTTTTCTATACTTGCTATCATGATCTAGTAGTAGAACGGGCATTGTTTGTTGTACTGTTGCAGAAAACCCCAGATTCGGGCGCCCAGAATCCGGAACCGGGCGCCCAGAAATTCCAGCCTACACAGACAGCACCTTGGTTTCTCCATCCGACGGTCCGCTACTCCGCCATCCGATTCCGGCGGATCTCATCGACCACAGCACACGTGTCAAAAGGATCGATATTCCCGAAGTGAACTTTCGAACCCAATTTCCGGGCGCCCTAAACAGGGTCCGAAATGCCTTCAGCATCTAGTACAAAACAACACTCAGGATCTGGGCGCCCTAAACCACTTTTGGGCACCCTAAACTGCCAGAACTTCAGTTTTGGCTTATTTGAGTGCGCCGAGTCCGTTTTCGCATCCATTTCGTGCTAAAATGACTCCGACTCGTCCCAACACTTCACAGATGTGTCGACTAGTCGCTGATACTATAGTCATTCCGTCAGCTAAACCCTAGGGACACTACATAAAAACAACTATTTTTTTTTACTTACAAAATCTTAAAAAAAGTTATCATTCATCAATGGCCAATTTGCATAAAAAATCCATAAGTTTTGAGCTTTTGAAAAACTAGACGGCTTTTTCGATTTTTCAAATTTGGTCCGAAATTTTAACAAACTAGCCAAAATATCTTTATATATTTTTCTCTCTCCTTTTTTTTCTCGTGTTCTTTTTTTTTTTCTCTCCGAAGAAGGCGGCGGAGGCGGAGGCGGAGGCGGAGGCGGAGGCGAAAACGACCACCTCGCCTCTGCCCCTCATGCCCTAACCCTCGCCCGCGCACCCCCCGCCCTCCTCGCCTCCGACCCTGCCGAGACCACATCGCGACCCCTTCTTTTTTTTTCCCTCTCCGACCCTCCTCCACCGCCTCCGCGGCCCTCCGCAATGATAGCGAGGACGGTACCGCGTCCTCTTCCTCTGCCTTCGCCCTCTACTTCCACTGCAGTAGATTTTCTACCCGCCAAACAAAACCCACCATCCCCACCGCCGCCGCTGAAAGTTACAAAGAGCCCTATGATTTATCAAAATACTATCAAACACCTAGAAGAGGGTGAATAGGTGAATAGGCCAAAAACACAATCTCAATGTGATAAAAATAAATCCACGGACTCAAACTAGGAGTAAAAAACCCACGGGACCAACACGCGATAAAAATCTATTAAGAAATAAAAGATTATAAGGTGATTACCAAATCCACGGACTCAAACCTCTCTTTTATCTTCTTTAGATCTCACGCACACCAACTGGTTGTCCACGCCCCACGTTCGAATCCATGAACACCACGTCCCGAATCCACGAAACGCCAACACTTCGAATCCACGAAGCTTCAACACGTCGAATCCACAACGCCCACTCGAATCCTCAAGCACACTCCGTCCAGAGCAAGAACAATACGATCGACGATGATTTATTGCTTAGAATCTCATTAAAGATCTGTGGGAATAATCTCTAAGCAATTCTCAAATTGATTCTAGAAGAACATCAAGAATTAGGGCACCAAGAATCAATTTGAGAGAAGCTTGTTGTAGAGGATGAGGAAAACGACTACCTACAAGCTTTTAGGGTTTTTAATAAATAATCTAGGCTTAACCATATTTTAGAGATACCCCCACATCTTATTTATAGGTTTAGAAGACTTAGAGATGAAGTAGGATTTGAAAACTTATCTTTAAAAATGAAAGACGGTCTCAGGGTCTGGACCTTTCGCACGGTCCGGACCGTGAAGCCAGGGTCCGGACCCTCTCTGCATATCAGAAAAATACAACTTACGGGGTCCGGACCCTAACCCGAGGGTCCGGACCCTCGCTGCGCACACGCAAAGAGGACCTACGGGGTCCGGACCGTACATCTAGGGTCCGGATCCCGAACCTTGAAAAACCCAGTTTTCTCCATTTTTTATATTTAAAATCCATCTAAGTCTTCCAAACATCTTTACATGCTTATAAATCATCATTAACAATATTTAAACTTACCAAGTATTGTGGATTCATGTTTTGAGTCTTCAAGTTTTCGATCTTCATCTCTTCTTCTTTAAATCTTCATGACTCCATTTGACTTCACGAAATATGCTAACTTAAAATCCGAACAGCCGCCAGCAACGAAGAGGAAGTGCTTTTCGGGGCCAAAAAGCACGCCAACGAGGGAGGAAGAGAAAAAAAATAAGAATAATAAAAAATAAAAATAAAAATAAAAATTTCCTACATGAAAGACCAAAAATTATAAAAGAAGGAAAAAAAAATTATATTGTTAAAATAAAGTTATAGTTACACTATTTTAAAAAAAATTTGCACTCTTTTAAATAAAAGTTGCACACTTTGAGACAGAAATTATACTCTTTGGGATGAGAGTTACACTCTTTGGGATGAAAATTACACTCTTTGGACAAAAGTTGTACTCTTTGGATGAAATTTATATCATTTATCTTTCTCTTCTTCTTCCTACTCCTTCCCCTCCGCTTTCCTCCTGCCTCCTCCTCCTCCTCCTCCTCCTCCTCCTTCCTTTTCAGCTCGTAGGATCTGTCCCTGTACTCAGCAGTATTTCTATGTACATATCTCAGGTTAAATTTCCCCAAGGTATAGAGATGCTGAGCATTTTTAAGAACTACTGTTCTAAAACTTCCATATTGGATGATTTTGATTTAAATGTGACTAAGGCCAAGGAGGACCTCTCAGCTATTGGTGCTGCTAAGAAATGATTATGACTTCTGAAACCCTCTGCTAAAGAATAATAGTTTTTCGGGAACAACTTCAGAAAAGTAAATAAAATATTCTTCCTGAAGCCCGTTCAAGCAAAAGCCAAGATGGATGAAGCTTCATCGCAAAACCACCCATGAGCATTGTCCCTTTGATGAATGGATGGTCGGCCGTTCGTTCGTTTGATGGGTCGTAGAAGGAACTTAGCTGTACTGTTGAAGTTGATTGTGCAATTTTCTCTTTTCCTATTCTTTTTTAAATTTGATGGCTGCGGCTGTGGATAGCTACTGCAGCGGGGGCATGTACGACGAAGGCGGCGGCTGCGAGCTGAGGAGGAAGAAGAGGAGGAGAAAGGAGGAGGAGGACGAGAAAGCCAAGAAGGAAGAAAAAGAGAAAGAGAAATGATATAAATTTCACCCAAAAAATACAACTTTCGCCTAAAGAATGTAACTCTCATTCCAAAAAGTATAATTTATCTCAAAAAATGTAACTTTTATTTAAAACAGTATAAAAATATTTTAAAACAGTGTAACTTTATTTTTAAAGTGTAATTTCATCTTTTTCTTCATTCTTCTATAATTTTTAATCTTTTCTGTAGAAAAAAAATATTTTTTATTTTATTTTTTTTTATCTCTATAATTTTTTTTGGTGACGACTTCTCCCTTGCCCTCTATCGTAGCCACCTCCCTCGCCGGTGTGTAACTATTTTTCTCCTCCCTCGCCGACATGCTTCTACTGCAGTAAAGATGAAGGGCGAAGGCAAAAAGAAGAGGACGCGATACCGTCCTCGCTATCGTCACGGAAAGCCGCGAAGGCTGTAGAGGAGGGTCAAAGAGGAGAAAAAAAAAAATCGTGACACGTCCTCGGCGGGGTTAGAGGCGAAAAGGGCGAAGGGTGCGCAGGCAAGAGCGAGAGCGTGAGGGGCAGAAGCAAGGCGGCCGTTTCCGCCTCCGCCTCCGCTGCCTTCTTCGGAGAGAGAAAAAAAGAACGACGAGAAAAAAAAAAGAGAGAAAAAAAGGTATAAAAATATTTTGATCAATTTGCTGAAAATCCGGAACGAATAAACAAAATCAAAAAAGCGGTCCAGTTTTACAAAATTTGGTCCTCAAACTTCAAATTATTGTGATTTCTGAATCGAACTTTAAAAACTGTTACAACCAAGTCTCACAAATTAATTTAATTTATAAATATCAATGCATTGCTGATGTAAAAATAATGTGACATGTTAATTCTTAATGCATCATCAATCACGACACTAGTGCATCATTTTAATTGTAGTAATTCATCAATATTTAGTCAACTAAATTAAGTTATAAAACTTAATTGCAAGAACTCTAAAAGTTGAGCCAGATATTGCAACAAACTCAAGTTCGAGACAGTGTCACCCTCCTCATAGTTTGAGGACCAACCATGCCATATTACCCTCTTATGAATTTGTTATCCCACCCAATAGAGGTGTATCACATAAACTAATCAACCGTAACATGAACAGAATAGTTCATCCACAGTCATATCCAATTATATAAAATTTATGTTTAAAAAAATAAGAAATTGACCACCAGTCCAAACAAGGCCTTAAATAATCATTTCCTGCCAAGATCGCAAGTTCTAATTGTAAGGATTTGCTATCAGAAAACTCTCCTGCTCAAGGAGACAAGGATGAATACTTTGCTAAAACAGGTTTAAGTAGAAACTCAATGAACACATTTTCTTGTGCTTGGTAAATAGTAGGGAAAGAGCCTTTTGTACTAGTAAAATAAACTAGAGAGCTCAACATTTTCATCAAAATATCCATCTAAAACAATTTTCATACTGAATCAAACAAGGAACAAAACATATTACGGCAGTTACTACACAAGTCGAGGAATTCTGGGAGGTTACAGAAAACCTTTGCGCTAAAGAATTACCGCGGTCAGTACAACACTGCAAAGGACTCCATGAATTTCTTGTATATCAGCTCCACAGATGTCTACTCAGGACCCAAATAACAGCAGAACGAAAAATCAGCTTCTTTTAATCTGATTCATCTAATATTTATCTTAAGAAAAATGACTTCAACAGAATAATCTAATTAACAAATACAAACCAAAAAAAAAAAGAAAATTAGGATACGGAAGTAAAAAAGAAGTGAAAATGGGGCGAGCCATGCATGAGAATCAGATGAAATGTCGTTGAGATTTTCTATTCTTATTGTAGAGGAGAACGAAGGAAGAAAAGAGGGTTACATGAAAAGAGGGATCAGGCCTTCTGCTTGCCTTTCTTCAGCCTTTCCAGTTCTGACTCAGCTTCATTGAGCTGCGACTTTAAGATCGATATCCTATGTTCCAATTCCTTTACAGTGCCCCTTGTTAGTGCAGGCTTGTATGGTGTAAGGAAGTGCTGGGAAAAAGTTTTCAGAGCTTGAACTCCACAAACCTGACACAAAAAAAAAAAAATCCATTACTAAACCAGGATATGCATGAATAAAATAATTAAAGTTTATCGAGAAGGGAAAAACTGTTACTTCTTCAGGAAGTAAAGGCAGCTTGGTAATGTGGAAGTCATCATACAACATATAGAACTGATCGATATATTTCTGCTGCATTTTTATCCGTGCTTTCAGCAGTTTCGAATCAACGGCTACAAGAATGACACGAAAAAATGAAATCTCAATAAGCATCTTAAGAAACCTGAAATGAAATGAAGCAGGTTAGAAATAAATTATTTGGCATTTCCCAGGTGTGGATTTGTACGTACCTTCCTCATCAAAAAGTACTTGATTGATGATGATATTGTGGGCATCGATCTCAAATTTTGCTAGCTCTTGCACTAATCTCTCGGTTTCATAGAGCGAAAGGAACTCTGGAATGCATACGCACACAAAGGTCGTCAAGTCCTGTCAATAGAATTCAGCGCCAATTCAAGAAAGAGGAACAGTCCATAAATGAAATTTTAGAAGTAGCAAGAAGACAGCTCTGAGTCAGAATCATGAAAATATTGCAGGGTGAATATAATAACATAAACATGACTTGAACCTACTAAAAGCACTACACGGCATCGACATTAAAAAGCACTAAAGCAGTCTTAAGATTGTTTAGCTAATTTGAGAAATCGAAGTTTGACAGACATACAAGAAACAAGGAAAATATTTTATACACACATAATGATACATCTAGCCACATAAAGCCACTCAGTCGTTCACGAATTCATACATATACAAAAAAAAAAAAAAAAAAAAAAAAAAAAAAAAAAAAACCATGCATTGACATGTATATTTATAGATAACTAGGATACTTCTTCAAAGGCGTAACACTTTCAGAGGCAAATCGAACAAACGATACTTGCCATTATTCATGAGACACGATCAGGGATAATTTCAAAAACCAAATGAATATTTCATGAAACGAAAAAGATGCCAACTAAGCAAGCATGGTAAGCATAGTCATAACTTTTTAATGCGCACTTAAGAGCTACTGACTTAGTCCAAAACAAAATAATCGGGAAATCCAACTCATTTCGGTGATCCAATATCATCAATGGAACTTCAAGCAATTATTTACAATATCCTGAATTTAACATATAAGAGACCAAAAAACAGCATTCCGACTTGGAAAATTTAGCAATACTACGCAGAGAAATGCTACCCATACACCCTACAACAAGGTGTTAACTTTACACCCTAGCCTTCTTGTAGTCCTCCTTAGCTCGCTTGTCTTATCACTTTTTTTTTTTAAATACTAAAACCCCAAAGGGGTTTATCAACCCTTGGATTAAGGATGTAAGATGTACACCCCCTATACAATGTAGACCATGCACAACTGCGTGCACTTTCAATTACATGATCTTATCATCTATACTGATAAGAGAAATAAAGGTACGAATATTCTCAATGGCATCCCTAGATCTTACATATTTATGGCATTTATGCATATACAGCATCCCTAGATCTCACATATTTATGGCATTTATGCATATACAAAGTACTCTTGCTTCAGCCTAAGCATGTAATAGCAGGAAAGACCAACAAAGTTAACCATAAACAAACACATAGGGGAAAAAAGTCTCTAACTAATTAAGATTACACTACTCAAAGTTATTTATGCCATTTTAATATGGCAGAAGATGGTTTCTTCATAAGCAAAAACTTGAGGCAGCGGGAAAAAGATAGAAGAGTTCCTAGCTAATTTAAGGTGCTTTGCCCAAGTTATTGATGTAAATATATAGACAATGCAAATTAATATACTTTTACGTAATATATGTAATAATACATGCTATTTCGTTTATAATAATAATAGTTCTACTACTACTAATCACCGTAACAATAATAAATATTATTATTATTATTATTATTATTATTACTATAAAAATAAAATAAAAATTATTATTATTTTATTAATTTTCATTTTTATATTTATTTTTATTTAGCTAAGTATAAGCATGATTATACTTTTCTCTCATGTTAATTATTTTTTATTAGCTAGGAACAAGCATGAGAATAGCCTTATTGCACTAAAAAGGAGGAATATTATTCCTATGTTAACCCAGTTTGACCGGAATAGTTGTCCTGGCCATTTTTTTTTAGGGCATTTGGTAGAATAGTGGGGATAAATTTTGTTGTCCCTGGTTTATTCCCATACCAAACAAAGCCTTGAAGAGTTATTAGAGCACAAAATCAACATAACCTAGAATCAGAGTACCGACTTAAATGCACCTAAATGCCTAGGGTTATCGGAACCCAATACGCTCAACTACATACAGGTTTTCAAAGAACAAAGTACTGCATTCTCAGTCTAAAACTCCGAATGCTATAGCTCAACGGTCCACAGCATGGAATAGGGCATGGGCTGCCATGACCTACAATTAAAGCAATTCTCATGCAGTAATGTAAGGCAGCACAAAATTACTTCAAAGCTTAAACTTTGGCCTAACAATTTGGATTTTATTACACTCAGCTGGTTCATCAAAGTTGCTTATCATACCAGTCACTGAAACAGAATAACACTAGGTTCAGCCATTTCTGGTACAAAGATGATTTTTTTCTGCTGAACAGATGTTTAAGAAAGCATTATTAACATTTCCAATCTAAATGGATTTTTACATAGAGATAAAGCTGTATACACTTGTTGAGCAAAATATTTTGTTACCATAGTAGTTATTTTCAACTTCAATTTGTCCTCAAATTCAAGAACAAGTGCCTGGTATTCAAATTTTGAGAGTTGATTAATAATATTTGTCTTTGTCAAAGAATTGGTTCTTCGTATATCATCTCTTTCTGTCCTTCTGCTTCTTCTCTCTCGGAGCAACTTAGACCTGCATCTCTCTCTCTCTCTCTCTCTCTCTCTCTTCTAGTATAAAATGCCATCGGCTCAAGTATTAGGATTTAACTTTTGCTTTCCTCTTTTTCTTTTTAATTGAACAAAATAATACACATTATTATATTACTAACCTACAAACATTATCCAAAATAACTTTTTCTAATTTCTAGCATAATTTTTCTTTGTTAAAGTCTTAAAGATTTATAGTTTACATAATAGAACCTTCTGCAGTTATACCATTTGAAAATAGGCAAAATATGATTGAATGATAAATCCATCCAGAGGTGCCTTTATGGCAATTAAATAAATGATAAGGATCTCACATATCGCATATGTAACTGCATTGAAATTTTCTATATTGAAATTATCTGTGTAACGCACTGGACCTTTGCAAATTGCGAGGTTCGAGTGTTTGGCTTGTGTTCTGAGTTTTTCCAGATTTTCTGGTGGGTCGTTGACAGTGTTTCGACCTATAGCTCGTACCCCGAGAATTAAGGCTTGAAGCTTTGCACCAAAACCCGAAAAGTCGGATTTTTGGTCAGCTCTCAGATAGCCTTCAGCAGGCTGTGTACCGGTACAGGGTTGATGGCTGTACCGGTACAGGGATGATGGTTGTACCGGTACGGGCTCGTGTACCGGTACACAGGCAGCTTCCCAATCAACCCGAGGCTCGGGTTTGGCATTTTCGTGGGATGTGTACCGGTACGCGGGCCCGTGTACCGGTACGCGGGCCCGTGTACCGGTACGCAGTGACAGATTCTGAATGGTCGAAACTGCAGGGGTGTTGTTGCAAAGTGGCATCTCTATATTACCACCCACGCCCCTAGGGCTGTCCCTTGAGCTTGGAACAGCAGGGAGAGAGGTAAGGGACCCTTCCACACCTTCCCATTCCCTCTTCTTTGATTTTTGCTTGGGTTTTTGGTAGCTTGATCCTCTCTTTTGCTCTTTGGTGCCATTTCCACCTTGGTAGAGGCTTGGAGCTTGGACTTGGAGCTTGATTGGGGGAAGATCTTTGAACCTAGAGAGTTTTGAGCTTGGATTGAAGCTTCTTAGAGGTAAGTGACTTGTTCTTTCCTCTATATTTCGAGATTTGAGGGTTTCTTTGAGATGAAACCCTAGAATGAGACTTTAGGGCTTGATTTTGGGCATTTTGGATTTAGGGCTTTTGGAGCTCAATCTCTTGGATTAGAACCTTCCTCTAGGTTAGGTTGGAAGGATTCTAGCTTTCTTTTGAAGCTTGAGAAGAGATTTTACTCTAGAGGTGAGTTCTCTCCACCTTAGCTTGAGTTGGTTAATGTTTGAGTTTAGGGTTGATCGTAAGGTTCGTTTAACCCTTGTTCCTACATCTATAGGGTGCTAGGAGGCTAGAGGACACCTTCGTTGGAGCTTACGCAGGGTTTCGAGACGGTTCGGTGGGTTTGACGGTACCTAGCCTAGCATATGAGAAATTCTCATATCCTATGTTTTATGCTTCGTAAAGTAGAAATTCATACATTTCCATAATAAATGTAATTATTGTGAATTTTAGAATGCTTAACATGCCTATGTTATGTATGATGAAATTTTGGACCTCTATGTAGTAGAGAACTAGCATGAGGAACTTGTACATGATTGGCATCCTATTGAGACTTGGAATCATAATTCCTATTGTGAAAATGAGCATTACTATCATTCATTTAAAGCTATGCCTACTTACGACTTAAAAAATCTTAGTAAGCCATAAAGAGGCTTGGGGGCTTGTACTACTTGAGAATAATTGGGCTAATGTCATTAAACGGCATTGAGCTCGGGTCATGTATGAACCTAGTGTTAAGGTCATTAATGGAATATTGAATAGGTGGTGTGCTTGACCTATAGTAATGCTTAAGTATCATAAAGAGGCACTAAGCATAGTGAGAGTTGGAACTTCACCTTGAGATATAGAACTAGATCGTTGGATGCTAGTGGCTATTACCATGTTAGAGGCATGAGGATTGGGTACTTGAGACGATGATTACGCTTGCTTGCCATTTGTACTCATTCGCACGTGCTTGTGAGTCCGACACTCCGGAGTTGGCCTACGCGACTTATGCTCGCTCGTGCAGTATCGAGAAACCTACGGGGTCGGGAGGGATAGACTCATTCCTAGAGTGGGAATGCTGGAGCTACCACCGACACTTAGGTGGCACAAGCTGGACTACACTATGTAGGTCCTAGAACATGTTGGAAACAATGACATTGAACGGAAAAATGACAATCACTACTAGATAGGCTTAGTAGTTAGATTACTTTGGCATGCTTATAGCATAGTGCTGAAACATGTAGTATACTTGACAGTTTACTTGTTGCAACATAGTATACTTGGTTGCTATGATAGATCATAATCATCATACATTGATAGAACGGATCATGATATTTACTTGTTGCCATGTTTGGACATATTGTTTTATGCATTGGACATACTTCACTTTAATAAAGCAAATGTACAACACTTGAACATCATGTTTATTCGCGACATAGTAGCTTAGCATTTTATTTATACTTTCATAAATGCAATCTATTTACTATTATTGTTGCTTTTTGGACTTACCCTTTTCTTTTGGGTCCTAGTGGTGCATTGAGATGAGGTCAGTAATTGCCCACTGGGAACTATAAATTATAGTTCTCACGCCCTCTGTTTTATGTTTTTATTTCAGAGCCTTCCACGCCGGGAGAGACTAGCGACCGCGGAAAGAGTATCGCCTCGAGTTAGCTTGCTATCGAGGGACGCGTTGATAGGTGGTCTACCTCTCGTTGTTTTCTTTTTGGAGAGGTTGAGAGTTGTATCCATATGTAGAGACCACCCTTTTGTGTACCCCTTTTTGGAGATGGTTATTGTATAACTTTATGATTCACTTTTATTGTTTAGTATATTTCCTACCACCTTGTTATAGATGATAGATTTACTCTTGCTCTGATATCTCTAGTTGTAGATCATCTTTGGTTTTTATTTTTTTTTCCGCTGTTGTTGTAGACGCCTTATATGTGTTGACATATGGCGGGTCTGGGCGCGCTACCAAGAGGGCCTCCGCCGGTCCTGGGGCGTGACAATCTGTGACTGTGTGCCAAGGTTTAAAGTGTCGTGGGACGGGGGCGTGCTGTTCTTTGCCTGGCACGGTACCGTACCGGTACGCTTCCGTGCCGATACATGGTACGCTTACGTGCCGATGGATATACATGACCTTCTACTGGTACGCTTTGACACGGATTTATTTAGTTTTTTTTGTTCCAACAAACTCTGATAATATTATTTTGAAAAATTTAATCAAATAATTATAAATATTTGCTAAACTTTTTATATATAAAGTACAACTATACCTCACATAGAAAAAAAAATTTACAGGATAGAATTTTTAAAATACAAAGACATCTTTCTTTTTTTCTTTCTTTTGACCATATTACAGTCTTTCTTTTATAAAATACAAAAAAAAATAATTTTAAAAATTATTTGAAAATTTTTTTATTAGATCTATCAAAAAATTGAGCAATAAATTATATGACAAATAAATTAAATAAATTTAAATATCAATTGATTTAGTTTAGCTTTTAATTTTATCAGTATTTTCAATCTTCTAATGAAAAAAAATAATTTTATGTTTGATGTAACTCGAAATTTGCTTATTGAGTTCAATTTTGTTCCTATAATTCGCCAAAAGCTTCGCGGTGCAATAAATTTTGATAAAATAATTTGTGAAGAAAAAATAAATATCTATGGTGGAAGCGGAGGGCTCAGGCCGGATATGTAAATTAAAAATTTGCCCATATATTGATAAACAAAAAAAATTAACTTATAATTTTTTTGACTTACCTAGCAAGTAGATCTTCGATTTGCAATGTCTTTACTTCCTTTTTAAGCGACGAAAAAAAAAAAGAAAAATTATTTTAGAAAGATATGCAACAATTATGTAGAAAAGAAGAGAGTAGAAACACAAAAAAAAAAAAAAAAAAAAAAAAAAAAAAAAAAAAAAAAAACACTCACGGCACGGTACCGTGCCAGCGGTACTCTCGCGGGTATCGCTCTGTCTCGCGCGATACCCGCGAGATACTACAGCACGGCGGGGCTTGGGGGCACGGTACGTGACGCCACGTGCTGTACGGCACGGGGCGGCACTTCAAACCATGATGTGTACTATATATTGTTATAAATAATGTTATGTTAATTATTTCAATTTGTTTATCTTGACATGCATAGGAAATGAATAGTGAAAGTCAAGATTCTAGCGGTAGCAGTAGCGGAAACATAAGGCTCGAATACAATTTTTGCAAACAAGTTTATAATGGATTGTATTATAGGGTTAAAGCCCATTTGTTGTGGACAAGAAATCAAAGGTTTCTCTAAGGTTACTAGTGATAATATTGTAAAGATGAAAAGACTTGTTAAAAAAGTAGAATTAAGGTTAAAGAATTCTATCCCTAAACAAGTTCTTTTTGCCAAAAACGCACTAGCTATCTTTCTTCTAACACAAGTATAGAAAGTATAGGGGTGCAATTTTTCAACCCAAGAAAAAGAAGGCAATATCGAGACGTGAAACAACTTTTGAGAAGCCCTTCAACATGGCAGTTCAAAACCAACCACACTGCGAGATTGCTAGAATGTTTTATTCTAGCGGCTTGCCCTTTTATCTTGCAAGAAACCCTTAATATGTTAGCCCCTATACTTTTGCGGCTAATCATAATATTTCGGGTCATATAACTTCCAATTATAATATGTTGAGAATCAGTCTTCTTCAACAAGAAAGGACAAAATATTAAGAGGCTATTGGAGCCTATAAAAAGCACTAGGAAGGAGAAGGGTTTAAGCATTGCATGTAATGGATGGACTGATGCACAAAGAAGGCCTTTGATCAACTTTTTGGCCGTAACAGAGAGTAGACTAATGTTACTAAAAGCGTTCGATTGATAAGGGGAGCGTAAGGATAAATATTGTATTGCTAACACGATTTCAAAAGTTTTTGAAGTGGTTGGACCCCAAAATATGGTCCAAGTGATAACAAATAATGCTCCCATATGCAAAGCTGCAGGAATGTTGATTGAAACACATTTCCTTCAATATTTTGGACTCCTCGTGTTGTGCACACATTGAACATTATATGAAAAAAATATTTGTGCAGCTAAGAATACCAAAGCCAATGAAGTTACTTTTGATGAATGTAGTTGGATTACTATCATAGAAGGAGACATGGCTTGCATCAAGAATTTTATCTTGAATCATTCCATGAGGTTGGGAATCTTTAATGAGTTGATCAACTTGAAAATGCTTGCGGTGGTCGAGACTCGATTTGCTTCCGTAATTGTCATGCTAAGACAATTCAAGTAAATCAAACGGGATCTCCAAAATATGGTCATTAGTGACAATTGGGCTACATATAAGGAGGATAATGTGGGAAAAGCACAATTTGTAAAAGATAAAATTCTCAATGGCTTGTGGTAGGATCAAATTAACTATATTCTTTTCTTTACCGAACCCATACATGAGATGTTTCTAGCCAATACCGACAAGAGTTGCTTATGTTTGATATATGAAGCGTGGGACTCCATGATTGAAAAGGTGAAAGTTACCATATATAGGCATGAAGGGACAAGGAGTCATCATTTTACTCCATTGTGCACCAAATGTTGATTATTTTTTATTGATGGGCTAAAAGGAATACTCCACTTGATTGCTTGCCACATTCTTTGAACCCTAGGTAAATTTGTTTTTCCCTAAACCTCATATATACTTTTGTTCATTTGTGTTTTGTAATACAACTATCGTATCCTAATTTTTATTATTCTTGTATTTATTAGATACTATAGCTCATCGTGGATTAATGAGGATCCAAATGGAGTTCCTCCACATAAGGATTTGGAGACATCAAAGAAAAGAAACAAGTGCTTAAGATTTTTTTCCAAATAATGAAGAAAGAAGAGTTGTGAATGAGGAATTTGCAAATTTTTCCACTGCACAAGAGGGATTCGATGAGCACGACTCAATTGAAGATGGGGGGTTCTTAACCAAAAGAAATGGTGGGTCAGTCATGGTGCCACGGCACCTATGCTCCAAAATTTAGCCCTAAAGTTACTTGGCCAACCTTGCTCCTTTTCATGTTGCGAGCGGAATTGGAGTACCTCATTATTCACTCCATGAAGAGAAATAAGATTACGCGACGAGCCGAAGATTTAGTATATGTACATACTAATCTTCGCCTTTTATCAAGGAGGGCTTCAGAATGTATAAAAGAAGATACCAAGATGCGGAATGTTGGAGCAGATTCTTTTGACACACTTGATAGTGTTGGTGTTCTTGAAATTGCAAATCTCTCACTTGCTAAGCCAGATTTGGTGTAGTATTTATTAATGCTTCCAATGAGAATGAAACTAGCCTTATGATGAAAGCCTCTCCTTTTCTTTTTGTTGTTTTTGATGTGGACTTTATATGTATGTAAGATGAATATACGATGTTTTATGGTCTGGTGAACGGAAATATTATATTTGATTTGGTTTAAGCCATTTTTTATTTCTTATATTTTAATATGTCGTGACATATAATCAACATGTGACGCTTCATTAGTCCCACGTCGGATGATGTGGGAGAGTGATGAGCTTACAAGTGACAGACACACTAGTAATAATAACTGGGCTTTAGCATTTTGGGCCAGTGATTTGAGCCCAATGAGTTATTATTGTTAGCAGGTCGGGTCATTGCATTTTGTATCAGAGCCTGATAACCAGCTGGAAGTGTGAGATGGATTCACATCGCCTGGTGAATATGGAACTATGTGTATGGTTGGTCTGGGCTGACGACAATGTTAAGGCCCAAATGAGGGAAGTAACACTCCAATAGTCCCACATCATGCAAATAGTCCCACATCGGATGATACGGGAGACTGTGATGGACATCATGGACTTATAAGTGACGAACACACTAGTAACAATAACTAAGCTTAAGCATTTTGGACCGGCGGTTTAGGTCCAACGAGTTATTATTGCTAACGGGTTGGGTCATTACACAACATATATTTATTTATATATATTCAAAATAATATTTTATTTAAGTACTCCCCGCATTTCAATCCTAGAGTTTTGGGACAATGTTGTATCGTTGTGTATGTATTGTATTGTATCTGTATCCCCAATATCCGCGCAACATAGTTCCAAATACCTAAATTTACACCACTACATTATTGAAAAGCGCAGATTGTGCTTCAGATGATAGGAAAGTAAAAAATAAAGTATGCTCTATAGGAAATAGTAAAGCTGATATCATAAAAATCGTCGAAGGGACAAAGAAGAAAAAAAAAATAATGAGTTCTGATTTATAATCTGCTGCATTTGTAATGCATTTATCTAGCAAAGAAAGCCAACTAAAAGAAATTGTAAAGAATTTGAAAGTAATTTAATTCCAGATCTTGCAATGGAGGTAATGGCCAACTTCAATTGTTCCAACGCATTTAGTTGTGTTTGTTTGCACAATGTGTAAACTTTCTGAATCTTGTTGAGTAATGGTCATAATTAGTTAATTCGGATTTGGCAAAAATTCGGTACGGACATAATACGAATAAAATTCGATATCTAATGTTTAAATTCGTTGAAAAATACGGCTTAAAAAATGGGTTCGCCAATTATTCGGATAAGCGATTTGCACGGAAATTATACGTTCACCAATTAAAAATTCGGGATAAAAAATTCAGCTAGTAAATTAAACTTTTTTTTTCTAGATTTATGCTACTAGCATAAATAGTCATAATTCTTAAGAATATAAAAATAGAGAGCTAGAAAATAAAATAAATTAAACAAAAAAAATAATAGCAAACTACATTATACGCCACAATATATAAACAAGCAAGAAAGAAAAAGATTAAAATAGTCCTTAATAAAACATAAAACATATAAGATTTTTTTTTTAGGGCGAGCGAACAGGCAATTCATACTTAAACATAAAATTTAAGTTAATCCATACTTAAAAATATAAGATTTTTTATTCGGGTTTTCAATAATTCGCAAATAATTCACCAAGCCCAAAAAATTCGCGTTTTATTCCCTTTTTTTTTGAAAAAAATCACATACAGACTGTTTTATTCGGATTTTCAATAATTCACGAATAATTTGCAAATTAACTAATAGAGGTAATGGCACAATAATTAACAGTATATGGTTGATTAATTGGTCAAAGCTTAATAGTCAAAAAAAAAAATTTCCAATCCTCAATACTTTTGGTTATTTCAGGTCATCTCAATTTCCCTGCAATAGAAAATCATGTATAGTAACCTATGACTATATGTTTTCATCTATGAGCTGCAGATTAATTATTTCACTATGTAGCATTCATAATAATACCAGTATTATGATAGTAATCCAGCAGTCAAAACCAAAATAGCTGAGAGGTCTGTAATCTTACCGGATCTTTAAATTGTCTGTTCACTTGTTCAATCACATCCTTCATGCCCTCAAGTTTCCCCAGCATTGCATCCTCACTGAATTCATCACCAAGACCAAAAAGACGAGTAGCCTGTCATTTACCAGAAGGAATTAAATAACTTGCTGAAATCACTAGTCAAACAAAAAACTTGTAGAAGCAGACCAACAAAAAATACAAGTACATAAATAGAAGATGAGAATCGTAAGGCACTCCGCAGATTGTATAAGTGCTTGTATTGCCATAATGCTCCTGGTAAAAGTATGTCAACAATGAAAGTAATCCAGATTGATTTCTCTAACCAAAGGAAATCAGCTAACAAAAGTTGACTTGAAAATGGTTAGTACCTTGTATTGAAATTAAGACAACTTCATATGAAGCTGTCAGCTGTTATTTGAACTTCATGCTATATGCTATTGCATCAGCACAATTTATAGCAATGTTTCACAATTCCGAGCTGTAAGGACTGAGATTTTGGCAGTGTAGCTAAACTCTCTGTTGACGATATTTTTGTGTGTAATTTAATTACAAAAGCACTCGTCAAGTTTCGGGACAAAACGAGTTAGAACGGAAATTTTACGGAAATTTTACGCGATCTTTACTTTTCACTTAAAGTGAATAGTAACTCGATTTTCTGGAGAGGCCACGATGTAGAGTTGGCTTCTGGCACGTATCGGACTCCGTTCATAGCGGTCCAATAGCTCGTTTCGAACGGTTCGGCTATCCTGGAACCAATAGCACTAACGGATTTTAGGTTTGACGCACGGATTTCGAGAAATCTGAAAATACATGTATTATATGTATTTGTGAGTAGTTTTGCCGTTCAGAGAGAGAATGGGTTTTGTCGCAAATCCGTAACCAAACGAGGCGAAACAAAATTGTAGGTTTGATGTCTCTGTCGTGCTGATCGCACTCGTGCAATCTGTTTGCAAATCTGACGGACGGATCTGCTGATATCGCGCGTTGATCGAGGGATCTTAAATGGCAAAACGGTATTTTTGCGAAAAGCGCGACATTTTATGTACAGTTTCGCGTGAAATCGCATGTGAGGGTGTATTCGCGCGTTTTACTCGCGCTGTGAGGGACTTAATGTTAAATATTGAGTTTAGAGGGGCTTTGGCGCAAATTAGAGCCTATATGTATATAGCCTTCTAGGGTTGCACCATAGAAACCCTAACCTGCCTAGCCACAGATGACCTAGCCGCCCTACTCCCCCTCACCTCGTGCACTGCGCCCCTCTCGGCCGCCGCCGACCGAGCCCCGGCCGGCAGTCGCAGCCACAGCTGCAGCCATCCTCTCCTCCCTCTCCATCTCTGTCTCTCTTTCCCTCCCTCTCTCTCTTTCTCTCGGGTTGAGAGAAGGGCTGAGGCAGCATTGCCCCCTCGCTCTCCGCCGGCATCGCCCCGACCCCGTCGGAGCCTCCTCTGCCGCCTGCCGCCGTCGCCGAGCGCTGCCGCTGCCGCCGAGGCTGCTTGCGGCCAGCTGGAGTTAGCTCGGGCCGAGGGAGCTTCAGCTCCCTCCCCTTGAAGCTCCCTCCTCTTGCGCCGCCGCCTCTTGAGACCGCTCCCGCCGCCTCCCCCGGAGCCCCGGCAACCTTCCCCGCCGGTCGCCGCCGTCCCTGCGGGGTATCGCTGCCACCTCTCTCAACCTGCGGCCGCCCCAGACCAGTGCGGGCTGAGGTGAGCTCGTACCTCCTTCCCCGCGCCGCCGCCGCCAGGATTCAACCCCGCGCCATCCCTCCGGCCTCAAAAGATCCCCCGCCGTCACCCCTGAGAGCCTCGCCGGCCGCCCTGGCCGCCAATGCCTCTGGACTCGAACCCTAGCCCATGCGGGCTTGGCTCGCTCCGCCGACGCCGCTCCTCGCCGCCGGCCAAGGTGAGCATGGTGTTCTTCCCTTCCCCCGCACCCACCTCTGGCCTGCGCGCACGTCGTCGTGCCGCCGGAAGCCGGCCGGAGCAAGCTTGCTCCGGCCAAGCCTAAAATAGGGTGTTTCTTTGGTGGCTTGCTGTTCCGAGCAACCCGAGGCTTCCCGATCTCTGTGGAAGGGAGCACGATGATCGTTTCATTGCTGATCATCGTGCTCACCTCATTTTCTGTTGGGAAGGCTTCGTTCCGCTGTTTCGGTGGTGTCGCTCCTTTAGGGCCTTTTGGTTACTGTTTCTGGTTTGCGCACACTTTTCCGGTGATCCGAGGCTGTTCCGATGCCTCCTGAGGTGAGCACGGTGATCTCTGGTCAGTGCCGATCATAGTGCTCACCTCACTTTGGATCAGCGGCTTCCGAAATTGCGTTTTCGGCATGGTTTTCCCCGAGTGCGTGCTATTCGCTAAAAGTTCGGGTCACTCCCGCGCCTCCCACAGTGAGCCGATGTGCTCCGGATTGTGAGCACGGCCTCCGGCACGCCGAAACCTGTCAGTACGTGTCTCAGCGAACCTCGGAAGTCCTCGGTTTGCGTTAACGAACCACATAATCACCCGATTTGCATAAAATTATAGGATTTTATGTAAATATAGGGACTTTTATGCAATTGTGCATCTTGTGGCTACTATGGGCAGTGCGTATGTGTGTGTGGTGACCTCTGAACTGATTCTCCAAGGTCCGATAGCTTTCGCGGAAATCGAATAGCGATTTCAGTGCGTTTTTCGGTGAAATTCGCCTGCGGAACGCGGTTTCGGTTCGGATTTCATCCGACGGTGTTTGTTTGCTCCGTGAGTTGTCGCTGAGCCTTGTCAGCTGGTCACCATCGTCATATCGTGGGTTCGGAGATGACGGGTGAGCGACGGTGGGTTCCGGTGTCGACATAGACACTTCCGGGAACCCGTATCCGATCAATTTTTGACGATAATTGTTTGTTTACCTTGTGTTTGCTGCCAAGACATCCAAATCGATGTGTTTTGTGGCGGCGGATGACTCGTGGCACGAGTCAGTGTGTTTCGGGACACTTAGTGGGTCCCGACGACGTCACGGTGTGATTTTCGGGACTTCCGGCGAGTTACGGTGATCGGTTTTGGGAAACTGATTTTTGGGGATTTGTGTGGGGGTTCGTGAGTCGTGTACTTTGGTTTGGTGGGTTGGATACTGACCCGGTGGATCTTCGTAGGTCCGCGTTGGGTACCCAGGTTTCCAACGCATTAGTGACAGGTAGGTGCTTCAAGCTGGTAGTCGGTGAGATCGTTTCACCTTCCTCTGTTCTATTTCAGCATTGTAGTCTCTACATGTCAGTTGTTTGGTTATCGTTCGTATATCTTACCTTATTAATTGCATATTGTTAGTTGTTGATAGACATGTAGAGCAGGCTTGCATATATATTGGTATATCTGTGGACCTTGGGTCCAGGCAAAACATCGACTCCTTTGTCGTGTGTTTCAATCTGGTTGATCGTGGTTCGGCGTTGTACGCCCTTGTTTCTGGCTTCGGCCTAGGCACCGGCTTCAGCCGGCTCTCGCATTGAGCATATCAGCATGACTTAGTCACAGCACTTGGGGGTATTCATGACACCAGGTCGGTTTGGCCACTGACCGGAGATGTACTTATCCGGATGGATCGTCCAGTGGGCGGATGAATCATCGGTGCAGATTTGTGACAGGCAGCGCTTGAGGTCTACGAAGCAATATAGCATGCACATATTGGGTACAGTTTTGGTTTGGTTACCTTGAGGCATGTTCAGCATTGTTTTCTATACAATAGCAGTTCTTTATTACTTGCTTCTTATCATACCTGCTATAGCTACTGTAGTTCTTTTCTGTATCATAGTACTTGTACTTTGTTTACCTTACCTCCTTTGGTTTCCGGTGATTACGACTTGCCTTCGTGGCTCTGTCGTACCTCCTGGAAAATCTTGATTGCGGTTTCTCACCCCCCATTTCCCCAGGTGACTCGAGCGAGGAGTTGGCGTTTGGACCGACGGGAGGACGTACTAGTTAAACTGTAGTAGCGACCGTCACCCTGGTTATATTTTATTTCCGCACTTAGTAGTTTTAATAATTAAATGGTTCAGTTAGATGATCACTATGATGTTTGAATGTTTGTAAACTGTTTGAGTTGGTTTTTCTACTATGCATGCGATTTGAATTTATGGATCTTCAGTTTTGGAATTTATGAATATCTGATCCTTGGATTTATGTACTTACACAATGTGGTTTTCTACCCCTCGAGGTAATCGGTTTTCAAAATAGAGTTTCCGAGTGGGAAACAGTTTTAAAAAGATTTTCGAATGATTTTTTATGGATGAATAATTAGAGTTTTAAAAACTCAAAAGCTTCCGGGTGGGGAGCACTTTAAAATAGGATGATTGTTGTACTGTGTATCGCATCATCCAACGACTAAGAAGTGTTTAAAGGCATGCATCATTTCTAAGAATCGCTAGCTGCATGGAAATGCATGGCATGAATTGATTGTGGATTAGTAAATGCAGGTTGTTGTTGTGATCCTGATGTATGGTTGGTATGCTGTGCAAATATAAAGGAGACTCTGTCCGAGTGAACAGAGGAACTTTGTATTTGTGGCGAATCTGTACGTCACGTGGGCAAGGTTGAATCAAAAAAAAATATGGCACGTTTTTTCAGCAACTCTGATTTCTTAAGTGGTAATCGTTATAAAAAGGCTTTTAAAATCGGCCCCGGGGCGTGACACGAGCTGAACAAGAAGTTCATTTGGTAGGGTGACTTGGGTCAAATCCATAGATGATCTGAACCTGGATCTAAACTTGGTAAGTTATCTAAGAAAATATCCAGAATTCAATTTCGAGCCGAACTTGAGGAATCATCAGGAAATTAAACTATACCGGATGTACAACTCGTAACCACATACAATTGATAAGCTCTGGGGTTCGGATTTTAGAATCCAACCCCGATAATTTGAACCATTCGACCGTGACAACACAAGGAATTTGCCATCTTAGGTATACCACTAATTATAAACTCATTAATTCACTGAGGACGACACCAAACTTGATTAACGCCCAAAGCAGAGCGCAAGTACTTTCAACGCTTCGGCTTTCTAGGAATAACCAATCGCTTCTTCGTCGTCGCTTCCCATATTTTTCAAATGAGTCAGCCCGGAATAAAAAAGAGTTTCACTATCTTCCCTATCTTTCCACCATAAATTCAAAGAAAGACTCGCAGGCAAACCCGTTATTCAAGGGGATTAATCAGGTACTGGGGTTAGCTTCGGATTCGTATAGGTGATATGGGAAAAAGCATGTGGATTTTATTGAACAACACTGCAGTCATTTTGTAAACAACAAAAGTTTTATATGTAAGGTTTTAATTTAGATCTAGTAAAAAGCTTAATTTGAAGAGAAGTCGATGAATAGAATTCCTTGTAAAGTATTCGTTGTAAAGTACCCAATTGGACTAATCAACTTTTCCTCCCATTCAGCAAGAAAGATCAATTTTACGCCGAAATATCAGTTATCTTTCCAAGGAACAAAGGTGCAACCAATCATACTTTAGCCTTTAGGAGATGCAAGGGGTTAGATAACTTTTTTGCACGACAACAACAAGTAGAGTGCATATAGGCATGTGAGAAGGATATAAGTGATGAATAACTTGGCATGTGAGAAGGATATAAGTGATGAATAACTGTGCGATTTTTGGATTTTATACTAACAATGTGAAAGGATCAAAGGAAAAGAATTCGATCACAGTTTTTTTTCTTTTTTTTTTGCTTGATGAGCTATAGCACTAGCTCACAAAAAGATGGATTTATGGAACGGATAAAACAGAATTGTAGCATCCCTTTTATTTAGGTTCTAAGACTAAAGGAGTACCTGGGTCAACAAGCCACCAAATTTATTTTTCAAGCTCATCATTTTTTCCAGACCTTTCTCCAAGGTTGATGGAAATTGCAACAAGCGTAACGTGTGGCCAGTTGGAGCAGTATCAAACACTATGACCGAATAATCCATTGTTTGAACTAATCTGCAGGGCAATGGAAAAGCATTAGTTAGATACATATATGTTTATGGTGAAAAGCATTAACCGCAATAAATGCCAAAATAGCTGCTTTCTTTCTTGCCAAGCAAACCAATCTCCAGTTTGGCACAATTCCTCACCTAATGACCAAAGATTTGTAAACATGCATATCCGAGGACAAAATTGGGACATATTTGAAACGTACAACATATTACCTGATGCAGAATAGGCCTGAACCAATGTTGATCGGATTAAACCGATTTAGTTCATCGATTTTTAATTAGATTAGATTAGTTGAGAATATCTTTTTGTTAGCTAAATGAGGATTTTTAGCTATCCTCTTATTTTGTTTTATCTGTATTTATTTTTATTTTTTCTTTTTTTGTTAATCTCTAGATAAAGTTGTTTTAGTTGGTTATTTAGGATAAAATTAAATTCTAAGTTGGTTATGTATAGATAAGGTTAAGAATAGTATAAATAAGACATAAGGCTTCTTTGTATGGGGATGAATATGAATTTATGAATTTATAATGAAGACAAATGCTTTGGCAATGATGTCTTCTTTTTTCCTTCGCGAATACGTCGCCCTGGAGTGAGTTTAGTCCCGAAGTAAGTTCGGTTCAGGAGTGAATCCTAATTATATTTTCTATTTTTTTCTTTTTTATTTGAATTTTTCTATTTTCTTTAATTTTCATTTTTTTTTAATTACGAAAATTTCAAAAAAAAAAAGTATTTCAAAAACTTTCAAATTTTCAAAAAGCTTTCAAAATCATAAATTATATTTTGGAGCCCTCTAAAACCGTAGGACCCTAGCTGTCCTACATCATTACCTTAAATTTAGACATGTTACAAACTGGTCCATATATATGTGAGCAATAGAATATGGGATTGCAATAGTACCTCAACAGTGTCCAAGAGTGCCGGATGAAGAATTCGTACTTTATCGTACTTTATGTCATGTTAGATGTTTCTCATAGTTTGGATACATTTTATCATTCACTCACTATTAATCTGATCCAACTGAAGGATCCTATTGATGAGAAACAAGTAGTACAACAATTCCAAAACCATGAGTAAAGATACGAATTCGGCATGTATTATTTGTGTTGAACTTACATAAATGCAAATTGAGGTGGAAGAGCACAATACAAGTATTAGAGCTACTTTGTTGAAATGTAAAGCAAAGCAATACATATTACCCTTTGATCTTCATAAGTTTGCTGACATGAAAACATGCGGAAAAGGATAGAATTGAGGGGGGAAATTTTGTAATATTCATAGTGCAGATAATACACCAAAGGTACATACATTCAGAAACTGACCTAATTAGATTATTTCCATCATGATATAAAACATTGGCAAAATTAGCATGTAAAATTGCAGGAGAGGGGTTTTTTCTCTGTATCATCCAAAGAAAAATGTGGGAATAATGATGTCAGCAGATTATTAAGCTAAAGGGATAGACTCACTTCAGCATTTCAGCAAAACTCATAGCCTCATCAACTCCAGGAATTGCATTTGTTAGTTCGGAAAGGAAGCTGTCGATCCCTTCGTCATTAGGTAATTCATCGTTTTCTACCTTAGGATCCACTTCCTGATAAACAAAAAAAGAAAAGCTGAAGCTGCTGAACATTTGAGAATCTAAGACAAACTCCAATCAGCTCTAAAATGGATACATAAGACAGCAAAGACATGAATCAACATAGTTAAAATGCAAAAGTAAATCAAGCGATTCTGCATATGTTCTTCCAGAAGCACAGGAGGACCGATGCTTACACTTTCTTTCATGCATAGGATATGCATTCAGATCCATGTGCAAATGTCCAATAACAAGAATCTTCATGTCAACACGCAAGCCCATCTTGAAATCGGTCTCAATAAGATCTCTCAATGCAGATCAGACATCCCGAAAAAGCAAAAGCACCACGCCCCAGAAGCATCCAACAACACCGTAGTCAATTCTTTTTGTATTTTTATGTAGAGTATGTTTGTGTTCTAGTGTTCCCACATGTATAAAGACAGCGTAAACCAAATGCAGAACACGGTATAATCCCAAAAATCGACCATTTAACAACAGTAAGAACTATAGAAAGTCTGTCTTTGAAATATGATGTCTTACACTGATTGCTTTTAATGTGCGGTTTTCTCCCTTAACTTTCAGCCCTCCTTAAAATAGTAAACAAGGCACTCAGGATATACACCTTCAAGAGCCACCCTCGTGTCAATAAGGAAAGAAAATTTCTCCAATTATCCTAAGACACAAATAGCTAAGTTCAAATGCTAAAGTAAAAAAAGAAAAACCAAGTAATTGACTGTGAAAATGACGAACTGAAGTAATTCCTCCACATAATTGAAAAAATAAATAAATAAAAATAAAATTATATCTTCGAGGGCAATTGACTCTGTATCACAAGGAAAAAAATTAAAATGCGGACAAAGAAAGATTAGCCTGATTAAAACACAAAATATATCCGAACTAGCATAGAAACGTGAATGAGATTAAGACTATTCTTACGCCATTTCCCATCAATTCCCATCTGATCGATCTTAAGGTGACAAATTTAACTTGATTTTACTAAATGATTATATCGAAACCTAACTCGCATAAGAATCTTGGAATTGTTTAAGACTATACAACTCGGACAATTTATTATCAGATCAATCAACTATCAGACCAATCCACTGTCAGATCAATAAATTATTAAACCCTAACAAATACGGAAAGCAGCCCTAACCAAACCATGCGAGCGAGGATAAAGAAAAAGAGAGAGCGCATGTACGGAAGGGCTATATACATACCATGGCGTAGAGGTTGGTGAAGCCGTTGACGAGGGTGGGGATCTTGGTGAAGCGCTGCTGGAAGGCGTCGCTGAGGTTGTGGGCGGGGTCGGTGGAGATGACGAGGACGGACTGGCGGACCTGGGAGAGGACGATGGAGAGGATGGAGCTGCAGGTCGTCTTCCCCACCCCGCCTTTCCCCCCGACGAACACCCACTTCAGCGTCTCCTGCTCCAGAATGTTCCGCACCGTCCCCTCCGGCAGCGGCACTTCCTCCGACGCCATTCGATCCAACCTCCCTCCCTCTGCTCTCTCGCTATGCTTCACGCTCTCCCTCTCCCTCTGTATGTAAGTGATATCTGCAATTAATTTAATTTAATTATTTGGGGAAGGCGAAGAGAGAGAGAGAGAGCGCTTGGATTTGCTTTTCTTCTTCCAGGCTAGAAGACGAGAGAGGGGGCGGGCGAAGGAAAGACGACTGCCTTTTGTAGAAGCCGAGCACTTTCTTTTCCCTTTCGAGGTGCGAGGAGGAGAGGGTAGCGGCGGTAGACGCCGGCGAAGATTATTGATTATATTCGGTGTAAAGGATTTTTTTTTTCCCAAAATAAATTTTGTAAAATATTATAATGGCCAATTTGCATAAAAAACTTACTAAGTTTTAAATTTTTGTAAAATTGAATCATCTTTTTCAATTTTACATATTTGGCCCCAATTTTTAGTAAACTGATCAAAATACCCTTATACCATTTTCTCTCTTCTTTTTTTTTCTCGTATTTGTTTTTTTTTCTCGCCGAAAAAGGCTACGAAGGCGAAGGCAAAAACGGCTCCCATCGTCTCTGCATCTCACGCCCTCACCCTCGCCCGCGCACCCTTCGCCCTCCTCGCCTCCGACCCCGCCGAGGCCGCGTGCGATCCTCTTTTTTTTTTCTTTCTCTCCGACCCTCCTCCACCGCCTTCGCAACCATCCGCAACGATAACGAGAACGGTAACGCGTCCTCTTCCTCCGCCTTCGACCTCCACCTCCACTGCAGCGAATTTTGTACTTTTTTAAATATAAATAGTGTAAATATCTCGCAAAAGTGCAACTTTCGTTTAAAAAGTATAACTTTTATTTTAAATTGTGCAATTTATACGTCAAAAAGTGTAACAAGAGGAGAAATAGTACAAATATCTCTTAAAGAGTACAACTTTCGTTTAAAGAGTACAACTTTCATCTTAAAGAGTGCAGTTTATATTTAAAAGAGTGCAACTTACATTCATAATAGTGCAATGTTCTTTTAAAACAGTGCAATTTAATCTTAACAGTACAAATTCATCTTCTGCTTCCTTCTTCTCTGGCTTTTTTTATTATTATCTAGTTTTTTGCTTTTTAGTTATTTTTTTTGTTTTAAACAAACAAAAGTACTAATATAGATATGCTCCCGTGCATTCCTCGCCCTTCTCGCCTCCGACACCGTCGAAGCCGCGCTCACTGCCGTCCTCCGCATGCCCCCTCCCTCGTCGGCGAGCTTCTCGACGTCGAGAAGTGCTTTCTCTTTATCGTTGGCGGCGGTGGTGGGAACGCGAGTTCCCAGAAGTAGATTTGGTGGGTGCAAAATCCGCTGCAGTGAAGGTAGAGAGCGAAGGCAAAGGAGAGACAATAGGGGCCATTTCCGCCTTCGCCTCCTCGCCTTCTTCGGCAAGAAAAAAAAAAAACATGAGAAAAAAAAAGAGAGAGAAAAAGGTATAAGGATATTTTGAACAATTTACTAAAAATTCGGACCGAATCTGCAAAATCGAAAAAGGTGATCCAGTTTTGTAAAAGTTCAAAACTTATAGATTTGTTATGCAAATTGGCCTATTATAATTGAAAAAATAATCCTACTAAACTTATATTTAGCAAACTAATTCTCTCTTTGCCACGTAGGACCCATATGAAATTTTTTTCGTAAAGACGGTGAATTATTTACCGTCTTTAGAAAGGCAGTGAATAACTCATTGTCTTTGTAATATAACTTGCTAAAGCGGTGAATGATTCACTACTTTTAATGCTAACAAGCCTCCCGCTTTTAGTACTAACAAGCCTCCCACCTCCCGTTTAGGACCTGTCACGCCCCGGGACCGATACTATTTTGGGCCGGCCCGAGCACGTCAAACAGACGCCGAACAGACAGAGTTTTTCCTATCCGCCCAAGGCTCATCACCTATATATTTTCAAACAAAAAGTGCACTAGCGAAAACATACACAAACGGCTTACATGAGGGTAAGCAATAGCCACGAGTGAAAGAAAGAAAACTAAATATCTACTCAAGTATTATGATTCAACTTTTGATCACATACATGTATCAATTTCATCCAACTTGTACATTTGTAATTCTTTACATTGCTCGCATCATTTCTTTTACATCACATTTGCTCAAAATAAACATTACATTCTTTTCTTTCTATGCTTTATACATCAACATCTTAAATCATCAAATACAAAAGATGATAAAAGGGTATACTATTAACAAAATGTAAAGCCCGACTCGGGTGGCCACTGTCTAGGGTGCGATACTTTTACCGCGGTCGCTCGCCGACTCGCTTGGTCCAGGCTCTGTGGAATAGTAGGGTGAGAACTACAACGAAGTTCCCAGTGGGTTCGACCACAATCTCACCGACTTTCCCACTAGGACTAACTCAGGCATAATAGAAAGGATAAGCAGAATAGTAACCAAACTATAAACATGATGCTAATATGCCTGAACAATAAAGCAAGAAGTATGCTGAACGTAAATCATGCAAGTATGCAAGTTCTTTGTTCTTTACTCTTTATTCTTTAATCTTTGTTCTTGTTCTTTAATCTCACGGCTAACCCGGGGGGTTTCGCCACATTAACTTGCCCACATTAAGTCCATTATCGCGGGCCCTCAGCTTCCTCCCGCTAAGACCGTCCTCGGGTTTACTCCAACCCATGATGCAAAACTCCGGAGCGCAACGCCGGAGGGGGAGCAACCGCCCTCGAGCACGGAACTCATTGCAAGTATGATCGATCCTTAACTCTAAGGATATATAGTTCAATCATTGTCTTTACACTAACTCTAGTGTTCTTTACATCATTTTATTTTGCTAACTCTAGCAAATCGTTGTTCTTTAATTTTGCTCGTTCTTTATGCCACTTTCATTTTCCTTGTCTCTACTCATTATCATCGTTCTTTGCGTCACATTTTTCTTTGATGCCACACACTAACTCTAGTGTTCTTTTCATCACTTTATTTTGCTAACTCTAGCAATCATTGTTCTTTAACTTTACTCGTTCTTTATGCCACTTGATCTATGTTTTATTGTGTCATTTTGTTCTTTCATCTCATTGGACGCTCACATCATCTCATGCATACATATAGGGTTTAATAGGTTCTCAAACATTTCAAATAGCACGTGTACTCACATCATGCAACATTCACATGTATATCATCACATCTACCCTATAATGCATGCAACAATATACATATATGCTCAAATAAATGACATATTAGGCATAGAAGGAATTTCAACAAGTTTGGATAGCACCACCCACCTCGTAGGCGTACTGCGATGCTACAATGATTTTCTTGGGATTTTTAGACTCCTAGTTCGTCACCTGCGGCAAAACGAAGCCCTATTAGGCCATTTTGCTCATATCTTTACAATGGCTTTTCGTAACGTCAATCCAAGCTCACCAACGCGTCGGAAATAACCCCAATTAGGTTTCTAGAGGGTCAATTCCACTTTGGAACCCTCACAAGCAAAAGCTCCAATTTGGGTGCCCTAGCTCATAACATATATTAAACCTAGGGTTTGATCTCATTAGGAAGCAAAAGCAAGCTTCAAATCATGTAAAGGTTTCATTTGAACCATCCTTAGCTCAATCAAAACCCATTTTAGGGTTTCACCATGAGAGGGGTTGAAGCTTACCTTCAAGCTTCACCACCTCCACCCAATCCATTGTTTGATCTCTAAAAGAAGCAAAAGATAGCTCCAAATACTCTAAAGGCTCTATAAAAACCATTTTTAGCTTAATACAAACCCTAGTTTCGGTTCTACCATGAGAGGGGTGAAGCTCACCTCTAAGCTTCATCACATATACCCAAACCATGGTTTTGATCTCATCCACAAGTAAAAGAAAGCTTGAAACACTTATTAGGCTCAATTAAAACCATTTCTAGATCACTTGGTTCTCATTTTAGGGTTTCACCATAAAAAGGATTAAAACTTACCTCAAACCTTTTCCCCCTACAAGCTAGAGATGAGGGAGAGGGAGTTTCTTCACTCCTTCTTCTTCTTCTCCACCTTCTTCTTCTTTTCTTCTTTCTCTTCTTTCTTTTCCTTGTCTTCTTCTTCTCCTTCTTGTCTTTTAGAGAAAGAAAGAGAGAGAGAGGAGTGTGAGAGGGAGAGAATGAGAGGAAAAAGCCCTCATTGCCCTCTACATAACCATTGGGTTGCATAAATGCAAATAGGCCCCTCAGCTTTTATCTTATTAAACTGCTTGAACTGGGCAGTTTTCGTGCTCGGGGACCGGTCTCCCCGACTTGGGGCCAGTCCCAGAGAGCTCTCCCGCAGCACAGCAAGGGCTTTCGTACGAGGCAACCGGTCTCTCCTAGGGAGACCGGTCTCTCGGGGACCGGTCTCTCCCCGCAGGGACCGGTTCCCGAGAGCTAGTTTTCTGGGACTTAGCTGATTTTCAGCCTTTCTTATTTCTCACGCGTTCGGGGATCAGTCTCTCCCACCAGGGATCGGCCCCCGAGAGCACAAAATCTGCAGAATGCATATTTTTGATTCTTTAGCTCTCGAAAACCTTCCATAACTCACTTCTACTCATTTTAACACCTTCGGACTTTCCGAAGTGTATCATCCTCGCACTTTGGTCAATTTGACTAAAGTTCGATATTTATTTTTCGAATTTTCGATATATTATAGGACCGCTATAAGAGGTTGTTAAGTAATAAGATAGCAAACGGTTCACCATCTTTATGAGACGGCGAATGGCTCATCGTCGTCATGAAACAGCAAATGGCTCGCTGCTTTCATTAGGTGCTCCCGACTTCTCTCCCTTCCTCACAGTCCCCTGCACAGTACTGGTATCATCGCTCTCTCTCTCTCTCACACACACACATCGCTCTCTCCCCCTCTTTTTCCCTCAGCGCTCCTCGGTCGCCGCCACTCGAGCCGCTGAAGCCGTGCATCGTTGCCCTCGCCATGCAACGTCGGCCTAGACGCTGTCGCTCTACGGCCTCACATTGCTCTCTCTCTCTGTCACGCCTAGGGACCGGCGGAAGCCCTCCCGGTAGCGCGCCCAGACCCGCCATATGTAAGCACATATAAGGCGTCTACAACAACAGCGAAAAATAAGACCAAAGATGATCTACAACTAGAGATATCAGAGCAAGTATACATCTATCATCTATAACAAAAGTAAATAAAGCGTAACTAAACCATAAAGGTAAAACATAGAGTTATACAATAACCATCTCCAAAAGGGTACACAAAATGGTGGTCTCTATATATGGATACAACTCTGAACCTCTCCAAAAAGAAAACAACGAGAGGTAGACCATCTATCAACGCGTCCCTCGATAGCAAGCTAGCTCGAGGCGATACCCTTTCCGCGGTCCCTAGCCTCTCCCGGTGTGAAAGGCTCTGAAATAAGACATAAAATAGAGGGCGTGAGAACTATAATTTATAGTTCCCAGTGGGCAATTACTCACCTCAGCTCAATGCACCACTAGGCCCCAAAAGAAAAGGGTAAGTACGGAAACGACGATAATAATAATAATAAACTATAAGTGTAAGAGCAAGTAATGTTTGCTAAAGTTACTATGCCATAAACCATAAGATGTCAATGTATCATGCATGTATTCTATCAGGTTGTGGTATATCCAATGCATGACTACTATGTCCCAATGTGGCAAGCAAGTAGATAACATGATCCATTCTATCAATATATGATGATTATGCTCTATCATGGCAACCAAGTATACTATGATGGAATAGGTAAATTATCAAGTATACTACATATCTCAACACTATGCTATAAGCATGTCAAAGTAATCCAACTACTAATCCTATCTAGTGGTGATTGTCATTTTCCGGTTCAATATCATTGTTTAATCATATTCTAGGACCTACATAAATGTAGTCCAGCTTATGCCACCTAAGTGTCGGTGGTAGCTCCAGCATTCACACTCTAGGAATGAGTCAATCCCTCCCGACCCCGAGGTTTCTCGATATCGCACGAGCGAGCATAAATCGCGTAGGCCAACTCCGGAGTGCCGGCTTGTAGGGAGCGACCCTTACCAGCATGTGCGAATGAGCACAAATGGCAAGCAAGCGTAGTCAACGTCTCAAAAGTCCAATCATCATGTCTCTAACATGGTAAAAGTCACTAGCATCTCAAAGATTTAGTTCAATGTCTCAATGTGAAGGTTTAACCGTTCAATAAATTCTATGTCATTGACCTTAACTTCACTAAGTCCATATGTATTCCAAGCCTAATGCCTCTTTATGACATTAGCTTACGATATTATACATCATGTACATCTATGCCCCTTTATGGCATTATATCACACTGTCCAAATCTTGTTCTAACACTAATGCTGCTTTATGACACTTAAGCTTATTATAAGTTAAACACATTTCATATTCTATGTTCCATCTATGACATTAGTACTAGATTCTCATTTAACCCGAGCTCAATGCCCCTTTATGACATTAGCCCAATCATTCTCAAGTAGTACAAGTCCCCAAGCCTCTTAAGGCTTACTAAAGTCCCTTATGTCTCAATTAGGTATAGGTTTAAATGCATGAAGCAATGCTCAATTTCATTGTAAGAAACATGGTCCCGAATCCAACATAAGAATGCCCAATGCTAGTGCAAGCTTCACATGTAACTCTCTCTCTACTATATAGAGGTCCGAAAATTCATTATACATGACATAGGGATATTAAGTATTCTAAAATTCACAATAAATACATATATTTAACATGAAAATGCATGAATTTTCACTTTACGAAACATAAATCACCAAATATGAAAATTTCTCATATTGTGCTAGGTCAAACCCACCGAAACTTGCGCAACCCTTCGTTTGCCCCAACGAGGGTAGCCTCCTAGCACCCTAAAGATGTAGGAACAAGGATTAAACGAACCTTGCGATCAACCCTAAACTCAAACATTAACCTACTCAAGTTAAGATGGAGAAAACTCACCTCTAGAGTAAAATCTCTTTTCAAGCTTCAAAAGAGAGTTAGAACGCTTCCAATCCAACCTAAAGGAAGGTTCTAAACCAAGTGATTAAGCTTCAAAAGCTCTAAATCAAAAATGCCCAAAATCAACCCTAAAATCTCATTCTAGGGTTTCGCCTCAAAGAAACCATCAAAACAAGAATCTAGATAAAAGAAACTTGTTACCAACCTCTTGGAAGCTTTAACCCAAGCTCTAAGTCCTCAAACTTCAAAGATCTTCCCTCAACCAAGCTTTAAAACTAAGCCTCAAGCTTCAACCATGGTGGAAATGCACCAAGAGGGAAAAAGAGAGATTAATCCACCAAAATCCAAGAGAAAGGGATAAAATCACCATTGAAGGATAAGGAGAAGCTCCCTCACCTCAATTCCCTGTGTTCCCAGCTCAGGAAAATGCCCTAGGGGCGTGGGGACACATATAAAAAGCCACAATCGCAAAAACACCCCTGCAGTCCCAACCATTCAGACTCTGCCAAAGTGTACCGGTACACGGGCAAGTGCACCGGTACAAATTCCACGAAAATGCAAACCCGAGGCTCGGGTTTGAAATTCGGTACAAGTGTACCGGTACAACCATCAATGTGTACCGGTACAAAATTTGTACCGGTAGAGCCATCAACTTGTCACCGGTTTCACCATGTGCAGAGAGCAATCCGAGGGTAGCCTAAGTCCATCTCTTTGATGACTTTAGCGCTACATAAAATCCTACAAATCTCGAGATAAGAGCCATAGGTCGGAACACTGTCAACGACCCACCAGAAAATCTGGAAAAACTCAGAACACAGTTCAAACACTCGAACCCCACAAATTTGCAAAGGTCCAGTATGTTACATTCACCCCTTCTAAAAAGGAGTTTCGTCCGTGAAACTCGAAAAGTAAAGTAGCTTAAGCCTCCATCTGAAAGAGATGGGGATAGCGCTCCCGCAATGCGCTCTTCAACTCCCAAGTGGCCCCGCGTTCATCGTGGTTGCTCCAAAGCACCTTCACATAGGGAATCTCACGGTTCCGCAGTCTTTTCACCTCGCGAGCCAAAATCCTCAAGGGTTGCTCTTCAAAGCTCAAATCCTCCTTCAGCTCCAATGGCGTCGCTTCAAGCACATAAGCTGGATCATGGATGTACTTCCGAAGGACCGATACATGAAATATATTGCGTACACCCGATAGGATCGGTGGTAGAGCAAGTCGATACGCTACCGGGCCTACATACTTCATACGGTCGAACGTATCGGGGGCTCAACTTGCCCCGGATCCCAAATCTTCTAATCCCTCTGGTCGGCGAGACTTTCAAGAAGATATGATCACCAATCTGAAACTCCAAGTCTCGTCGATGCCTATCAGCATAACTCCTCTGCCTACTCTGGGCTGTCAACAGTCGCTCCCGAGCAATACGAACCTTGTCCTCTGCTTCCTGGAGCACATCTAGGCCTAAAGCCAATCTCTCGCCAACTTTAATGAAGTGGCGATCTACACTTCCGTCCATAGAGTGCCTCGAAAGGTGCCATCTTGATGCTTGCTGGATAACTGTTGTTACAAGCAAACTCTGCTATCGGTAGATGCTGCGACCATCCTTCCTGGAAGTCAATCACACAGGCTCGAAACATGTCCTCAAGAGTTTGTATAGTGCGCTCTGATTGCCCATCAGTCTGGGGGTGGAAAGCGGTACTGAAATCCAAGCGCGTACCCAAAGCATCCTGTAAGCTCTTCCAAAAGTAGGATACAAATCGGGGGTCTCGATCTGATACTATAGAATTAGGTACCCCGTGCAATCGCACAATCTCATCCAAGTATACCTGTGCGAGTCTCTCACCAGTCCAAGTAGTGTGGATAGGTATAAAATGTGCCGATTTCGTCAACCTATCCACGATCACCCAAATAGCATCATACCCGGCCTGCGAGCGGGGCAAACCCATCACAAAGTCTATGGTAATCTTCTCCCATTTTCATACCGGAATCAGTAAGCTCTGCAACTTCCCCGCAAGAACTCGGTGCTCAGCTTTAACCTGTTGGCATGTTAGATATCTAGCAACAAACTCACCAACGTCTTTCTTCATCCCGGGCCATCAATAAAGCAACTTCAAGTCCTTGTACATCTTGATGCCTCCCGGATGTATAGCGTAGGGTGTACGGTGTGCTTCTTGAAGAATTTCTTCTCTAAGTGCCGATTCCGCCGGTACACAGATCCGTCCACGAAAACGCATCAATCCAACACCATCCATAGAAAAGTCACCGGTGCAACCATCAATCATCTTAGCTCGAATCCTTTGCAACTCCACATCGGAGACTTGCTTTTCCTTAATCTTTTCCAAAAGTGTAGGTTGCACCGCCAAAATCATCAGCCTCAAAGGTGTATCAGGAGTCACCACCTCTAACTCCAACCACTTCATCTGCTCGATCAACTGCGGTTGAGTAACAACAAGCATCGCAAAGTTTTCCATCGATTTCCTACTTAGCACATCCGCTACCACGTTAGCCTTGCCCGGGTGGTAAAGAATAGTCAAGTCATAATCCTTGAGTAGCTCCAACCATCTGCGCTGCCTCAAGTTCAACTCCTTCAGAGTAAATAAATACTTTAAGCTTTTGCCATCCGTATAGACCTCACACCGCTCGCCATAAAGATAATGGCGCCATAGTTTCAAAGCGAAGACTACGACCGCCAACTCCAAATCGTGCGTAGGGTAATTCCTTTCATAATCCTTCAGTTTGCAGGATGCATACGCGATCACTTTCCCGTCCTGCATCAAGATACAGCCCAATCCATTAAAGGAAGCATCACTATAAATCACATACCCTGCTCCAGCAGTTGGCAAGGTTAGGATCGGGGCGGTCGTCAATCTCTGCTTCAACTCTTGGAAGCTCCTTTCACACGCATCATTCCAAACAAACTTGGTGCCTTTATGCGTGAGCCTCGTGAGGGGAGTGGATAACTTTGCAAATTCCTCAATAAACCGTCAGTAGTAGCCGGCCAAACCCAGAAAGCTCCGAAACTCCATGACGCTCGTCGGCCTCGGCCAATCCTTGATAGCTTCAATTTTTCTAGGATCCACGGTTATACCCGATCCAGAAATCAAATGGCCCAAAAACGCCACCTCTCTAAACCAAAACTCACACTTTTTCAATTTGGCGTAGAGTTTCCTTTCCTGAAGCACTTGAAGTACTAGCCTCAAATGTTCCTCATTATCCGCATCACTTCGGGAATAAATCAAAATGCCATCGATGAACACCACGACGAACTTATCTAAATAAGGCTTGAAAACACGGTTCATTAAATTCATAAAAGCTGCCGGGACATTAGTAAGCCCAAACGGCATAACTGTAAACTCATTATGTCCATACCGTGTTCTAAAAGCCATTTTCGACACATTCCTAGGCTTGATCTTCAACTGGTGGTATCCCGACTGCAAGTCGATCTTGGAGTACACACTAGATCCCTGAAGCTGATCAAAAAGATCATCGATCTTCGACAACGGATACTTGTTCTTGATTATTACTTTATTAAGTTCACGATAGTCCACGCACAACCGAAGTGATCCGTCCTTCTTCTTAACAAATAGGACCGTTGCTCCCCAAGGTAACACATTCGATCGCACAAAACTCTTGTCCAGAAGATCTTGCAACTGTGCCTTCAGCTCCTTCAGTTCCTATGGTGCCATCCTATAGGGCGCATTCGAGATTGGAGTAGTCCCGGGAACGAGATCTATCACAAACTTAATCTCCCTATCAGGTGGCATGCCTAGAAGCTCTGCTAGAAATACATCTCCAAACTCTCGTACTACGGGGATATCCTTAATCCTAGAGGCGTCTGCATCGCCTCGCAACACAATAATAGCCAAATAGGCTACGCAGCCTCTACTAATCAACTGTCTAGCTCGAGAGGAGCTAATCGTCATCGCAAACAGCGAACTCTGGCATCCTCGGTACACAACCTCCGCCTGCCCCGGCTCTCTAAAAGTCACCGTTCGATTCTTGCAATCGATAGTGGCGAAGTACTTGGCTAACTAATCCATGCCCAAAACTACATCAAACTCTCCAAGTTTGCGCACGCGAATAGGTCCCGCATGATGCAATCCCTACATCGAATAGGGCAACTGGGGCAAATCTCTCTAAATGTCCAGGAGTGTGCGGGACAACAACACGTCCCGGCGATTCAAACAAAGATGTTAGTGGATGCATGCACTGGCAAACATCGGTCTATAAATGAAATTGGCCATGTCATCCGGTATCAATAATCTCGTACTCGAATACCATAAAGTAAAATGATACCTGCAACCACATTCTCGGCCGCTGCCGCTTCCTCCGTCTGGGCCGCATACATGCGCCCGCTCGGGGACTGTCGTGACCCCTCCGTCTGCCGCGGAACAGGTGGCCGCCCGGCCTGGTGGTGAGCAGAAAATGTCCCCTGACTGGGACCTGGTGATGCTGGTGCAGATGCCGAAGATGGCGCTGGCGCTGAACTCCTCGGGCAGTCCGACTGGAAGTGGCCCTCCTGGCCACACAAAAAGCACCTGCCCCGACTGCGTGAACACTGCTGTGGGTAATGAGGACCACCGCAGATCACGCAGCGCAGAGCTTGACGACGATCAGGTCCTCCTCGCTGAGTAGATGAGCCACATCCCCGCGACTGGCTCCGGCTCCTGGGGTGCCTCGGCGGCCTCCGTGAGTGCGACTGGCTCCTACCTTCAGCCGTAGGCCTCTTACCCTTCCCCTTCTCCAAGCCCTCGCGATGCTCCTGAAGGTCTGCCGCTCCAGCCTCCATAATGAGTGCACGGTTCACAACCTCTCGGTAGGTTTGGAGGTTGGAGGACTGCACCAACCGGAAGATCGAAGGCCGCAATCTATGCTAAAAAATGCTGGCCTTATCCTCATCATTCCGTACCATAAAAGGTACACAGTGGAGTAGCCGAGAAAACTCCCTCTCGTACTCGACCACTGTTCGCTCCTCCTGGCGCAAGCTGCGCAGGTCCTGCTCCATCTTCCTCTTGATGCTGATAGGGAAATAATGCGCTAGAAGAAGCTCCTTAAACCTCGTCCAAGAAATCGCTGCCAAATCAGTGTTGGGGTTGTCCTAGATATCCAACCACCAACGATAGGCCTTGCCGTCCAAGTGATGTGTGGTGAGCCAAACTCTATCCCTTTCCTCAACAAAGGTATCTCGAAAAAGCTTCTCCATGTGCATCAACCACTTCTCCACGATCCAGTGGTCGACTTTCTCGCCGTCAAAGATCCTCGGACTGCACCTCCTGAACTCGCTGAGGCGATACATGAGCCAATCCCGCTCAGCTCCCTCGGCCATCACAGGGAAAGCTGCCCTCGCCGCAGGTATCTGAACCGGTGGTGCTGCGACCACTTCCTCCCGAGGTGCGGTCTCGGGCGCCGCACGCAAAGAACAGGGCACGGGGATTGCGCCCTCGGCACGACGTTCACAACGGGCGCTGGTGGTGTGGGAACCTGAGTCTCTCTATGTAATATACCGAGAATTCGGAAAATAAATATCGAACTTTAGTCAAATTGACCAAAGTGCGAGGTTGGTACCCTTCAGAAAGTCCGAAGGTGTTAAAATGAGTAAAAGTGCATTGTGGGAGGTTTTCGAGAGCTACAGAATCAAAAATCTGCAAACTGCAGTTTTTGAGCTCTCGGGGACCGGTCCCTGGTGGGAGAGACCGGTCCCCGAACGCGTGAGAAATGAGAGAAGCTGAAAATCGGCTAAGTCCCAGAAAATCAGCTCTCGGGAATCGGTCCCTATGGGGAGAGACCGGTCCCCGAGAGACCGGTCCCTCTGGGAGAGACCAGTTGCATCGCGCGGGGGCCCTGGCTACCCGCGGGGAGAGCTCTCTGGGACCGGTCCCAAGTCAGGGAGACCGATCCCCGAGCATGAAATCTGCCCAGTTCTGGCAGTATTTGCAAAATGCAACATATGGGTTATATTGAGGGGGTTATGAGGTGTTTTCTCTCATTCTCACCCTCTCACACTCTCATCTCTCTTTCTCTCTCTAGAAGACCAGAAGGAGAAAAAGAAAGAAAGGGAAAGAAAGGAAAAGAAGAAGAAGAAAAAGAAAAGGAAGGTGGAGAAGAAGAAGAAGGAGTGAAGTAACTCCCTCTCCTTCACCTCTAGCACAAAGAAAGGAAAGCTTTGAGGTAAGCTTTCATCCCTTTCATGGCAAAATCCTAGAATGAGAGCAAAATGATCTAGAAATGGTTTTAATAGAACCTTTTGAGTATTTGAAGCTTTTTTTGCTTCTTTAAGAGATCAAAACCATGGATTGGGTATATGTGGTGAAGCTTAGAGGTGAGCTTCAACCCCTCTCATTGTGAAACCCTAAAATGGGTTTTGATTGAGCTAAGGATGGTTCAAATGGAACCTTTAGATGATTTGAAGCTTACTTTTGCTTCTCTAAGAGATCAAAACCCTAGTTTTGGTATGCTATGAGCTAGGGCACCCAAATTTGGGGCTTTTACTCGAGAGGATTTCAAAGTGAAATTGACCCTCTAGAAACCTAATTGGGGGTATTTCCGATGCGTTGGTGCGCTCGGATTGACGTTACGAAAAGCCAATATAAAGATATGAGCAAAATGGCTTAATAGGGCTTCGTTTTGCCGCATGATGTGAGTACACGTGCTATTTGAAATGTTTGAGAACCTATTCAACCCTATATGTATGCATGAGATATAATGTGAGCACCCAATAAGATGAAACAACAAAGTGACACAATAAAATGTAGATCGAGTGGCATTCGATAATGTAAAGTAAAGTGACACTAGAGTTAGTGTGTGTGGCATCAAAGAAAAATGAGACGCAAAGAACAATGATAACGATTAGAGACAAGGAAAGAAAATGAAAGTGGCATAAAGAACAAGTAAAGTTAAAGAACAATGATTGCTAGAGTTAGCAAAATAAAGTGATGTAAAGAACACTAGAGTTAGTGTAAAGACATCCATTGAACTGTATATCCTTAGAGTTAATGATCGATCATACTTGCTATGAGTTTCGTGCTCAAGGGCGGTCGCTCCCTCTCGAGCGATGCGCTCCGGAGTTTTGCATCACGGGTTGGAGTCAACCCAAGGACGGTCTTAGCGGGAGGAAGCTGAGGGCCCGCGATGATGGACTTAATGTGGGCAAGTTAATGTGGCGAAACCCCGGGTTAGCTGTGAGATTAAAGAACAAAGAACAAGATTAAAGAATAAAGAACAAAGAACTTGCATACTTCCATGATTTACGTTGAGCATATTTCTTGCTTATTGTTTAGGCATATTAACATCATGATTATAGTTTGGTTACTATTCTGCTTATCTTTTCTATTATGCCTGAGTTAGTCCTAGTGAGAAAGTCGGTGAGATTGGGGCCGAACCCACTGGGAACTTCGTTGTAGTTCTCACCCCACTATTTCCACAGAGTCAGGACCGAGCGAGCCGGCGAGCGACCGAGGTAAAGGTATCGCGCCTTAGTCAGAGGCCACCAAAGTTGGGTTACATTTTGTCAGTAGCTACCCTATTGTCATCTTTTGTACTTGAAGATGTTTAAAGTAAAGAAAAAGAATGTAAAGTTTTATTTTGAGGCAATGTGATGTAACAAGAAATGATGCAAGCAATGTAAAGAATCATGAATGTACAAGTTGGATGAAATGGATACATGTATGTGATCAAAAGAGAATCATAATACTTGTGTGAATGTTTAGTTTCCTTTCTTTCACTCATGGCTATTGCTTACCCTCGTGTAAACCGTTTGTGTATGTTTCTGCTAGTGTTTTTCTCTACTTGAAAAATGTACAGGTGATGAGCCTTGGGCGGACAGGAAAAACTCTGTCCGTTCGGCGTCTGTTTGACGTGCTCGGGCCGGCCCAAATTGGTATCGGTCCCGGGGCGTGACAGATATTGTGGTATCAGAGCCTAGAGTGAAAGAATAGGAATGGACCTAGAGACCTATAGGATTGGCAGACCTTAAGGATCTAGGAAACGTGAGTGACGTGGAATCAAAGTTAGCGAAAGCATGTGATTCGGTTAAGTTGGGACGTCTCTATTGTGAATAGAGGCTAAGTTTATTTTTCATTTGTTTCCTACTCCTTGTTTTGTGTCGGGCGGCCGACGACATGATGATTGGGGCGAGAACGAATGTATAAGTTGCTTCGCCAAATTGGGTATGGTTAAGTAATGTTGGCCATGTAGCTAATGCGAGTTGCTTCTTTTCAGGAAGCAATGGCACCTCGTGGACGATCGCAGACAAGGTCGATACCGGAGGAGCCGAATGCAGCACCCGAGCAATCCGGAGCTATTGGCGACTGTGAGCTTCGGGAACAGATGGCCGTGCTTATTGGCGTAGTGCGGCAACAAGTAGAGTCTATTCAACGCCAAGGGGAGCAAATTCAGCGGCTCCAGGAGGCCTTGGAGTGTCAGCAAATGGCGCCGGCCTAGGCGGGTGTCGAGCATGTCGCGCCCTCTGTGATAGTACCGAGCGTAGATGAGGGAGCGGCGGCAGCAGCGGCTGTTCCAGTTACGGTAGTACCGGCCGGATCGGGAACCTCAAATCCCGATAGTGCGGCGGTAGAGGCAGAGCAGGAGCGCACATTGGCGGCTCTCATACAGTTTAAGAAGTTCAACCCACCTGTCTTTGAAGGTGGTTTGGTAGAGCCAGCGGTCGTCGAGTCATGGATTGACTCGATGGAAACGCTCTTTGAGGATCTTAATACCTCGGAGAAGGTCAAAGTGTACCTTGCCACCCATTGTCTCGAGAAGGCGGCGATGGTGTTGTGGAAGCGAGTCAAGCGGGATCGACCTACCGATCTTCCGCTTATGCTGTGGGAGGAGTTCAAGAGAGCGGTGTTCGCGAACTACTTCCCCGATACGGTAAAGCGGAGACTGCAAGAGAAGTTCCGCAAGCTGAGACAGGGTGATCGATCGGTGGGGGAGTATGAGTAGGACCCACATTATCGACTGCGTTCCCGATGTTGTTAGAGATGATTGGGATCGGGCTGATTGGTTCTTGCGAGGACTACAGCCGAGGATTTATGAGAAGATGCAGATTTTGAAGCTGACGACCTTTGCGGAGGTTTTTGATAGAGCCTTATGGGCGGAGCACGGTAGCGCCCACGTTCGAGAGGAACGGGAGGCTATCGCCGAGAGCAAAGACAAATGCAAGAAGTGAACGGCGGGCGGTGCCGGGGGCCGGCCGAATGATAAGAAACCACCTCGATATCCCCGACAGCAGTCGAGTAACTGGAGACCTCCTCGATGTGTCATTTGCGGCGGAGAACACCGAGTGTCGGCTTGCCCGCAGCAAGACGGCAAATGTTTTAAGTGTGGCCAACCGGGACATCTTATCCGGGAGTGCCCGAGCTGGACGTCGTCTGTGTCGATGGCGGCATCAGCACCGTCTACCCCGAGACAGCTTGCAGGGTTACCACTAGCGATGTCGGCTGGGCGCGCGTCATCACCACGTCAGCCGGAGGGATCGAGAGCACCTAGCGAATGAATTTTCACCGCTCAGGTGGAGGAGCAGCAACCTACAGCACCCGACAACGTCGTGGCAGGTATCATTATGATTAAAGGCACTAGAGCTAGAGCAGTATTTGATACAGGCACATCTCATTCATTCATTAGCGCATCATTTGCTCAAACTTATACCATAGAGATGGCATATAACGAGGACTACTGGTGGGTGAACGCCCCAGAACATTCGTTCAGTGTCCACAATGAGTGTTTGGCGTGTCCAGTGCAAATAGGCGATTGGATTATGCCGATAGATCTGCTAGTGCTAGATCAGATGTGGGGATTTGATATTATCTTGGGGACCAACTGGCTCTCCAAGTACTATGCGGTTATAGATTGTGAAAGTAAGGTAATCACTTTTTGTGAGCCTAATCAAGAAGAGTTGGTGTACCAAGCGTGCAAAAGTAGGTGCTTCGCAGCGACCATATCGTCTGTAAGGGCGAAGAAGATGATCAAAGGAGGATGTAAGGCCTATTTGGCAACCATGGTCGATGCTCGAAAGGAGTACCCAGAGTTGAGGGATATTCGGGTAGTGTGCGAGTACCCGGACGTGTTTCCGGCGGAGTTACCGAGACTGCCACCGGACCGGAAAGTTGAGTTCGTCATTGACTTGATTTCCGAGGCGGAACCAGTTTCGAAGGCTCCATATAGAATGGCACCGGTGGAGTTAAGGGAGTTAAAGGGCCAGTTGCAAGACTTGCTCGATAAAGGCTTTGTGAGGCCGAGCGTGTCACCGTGGGGAGCTCCAGTGCTATTTGTGAAGAAAAAAGATTGCACACTTCGACTCTGGGTAGACTATCGCGAGTTGAACAAAGTGACGATAAAGAACAAGTACCCGTTGCCAAGGATTGACGATTTATTCGATCAGTTGCAAGGGTCCAAGGTGTATTCGAAGATTGATCTCCAATCGGGGTATCATCAATTAAAGATTAGGCCGAAGGATGTGCACAAGACGGCGTACCGTATGCGGTATGGCCATTATGAGTTCACGGTAATGCCGTTTGGGCTTACTAACTCCCCGGCAGCATTTATGGACTTGATGAGCCGAGTCTTCAGACCGTTGTTGGATCGATGCGTCGTGGTGTTTATAGACGACGTATTGGTCTACTCGAAGAGCGAGGAGGAGCACGAGGAACATTTGAGAGCTGTGCTACAAATACTCCAACAAAAGAAGCTTTATGCTAAGTTGAAGAAGTGTGACTTTTGGCTAAAGGAGATCACATTCTTGGGTCATGTGGTATTGGGCGACGGAATTTCGGTAGATCCGAAGAAAGTAGAGGCAATAAAGGATTGGCCTCACCCGACAAGTGTAGCGGAGGTCCGCAGTTTTCTCGGACTTGCGGGCTATTACCGGCGGTTCGTGGAGGGGTTCGCCAAAATAACCACTCCACTAACGCGCCTTATCCGTAAAGTTGTAAAGTACGTGTGGACCGACGATTGCGATCAAAGCTTCGAAGAGTTGAAGAACAGGTTGACGTCGACCCCGGTGCTTGCCTTGCCGACTCCGGGGGAGACCTTTGTAGTGTACAGTGATGCCTCTTATGTTGGTCTCGGGTATGTATTAATGCAAAATGGGCGAGTCATTGCATATGCATCGCACTAAAGAGCTATGAGAAGAACTACCCAATTCACGACCTTGAGTTAGCCGCGGTGATTTTCGCGCTAAAGCTTTGGAGGCATTACCTATATGGTGAGCATTGTGAAGTCTACACAGATCACAAGAGTCTTAAGTACTTGTTCACCCAAAAGGAGTTGAACATGCGATAGCGGTGGTGGTTAGAGTTGCTAAAGGACTATGATGTCACTATACTATACCACCCCGGAAAAGCCAATGTCGTGGCCGATGCTCTAAGTAGAAAATCGGCGGATAATCTAATGACGGCAATTACGCCTCAACCGCTATTGCAAAAGAAGATGCAAAGGCTTGGGTTGGAAGTGGTAGCGCCGGGAGTGCCGGCTACACTTGCCGCATTAGTTGTGCAACCGACCCTATTAGAAAGGATCAAGGAACTATAAGCTTCGGATCCTTATCTTCAAAAGATACGAGGTGAAGCTGAGAACGGTAATGCCGAGGATTTTGGCACTGGAGCTGATGGCGCACTCCGATTTCGAAATCGCTGGTGCGTGCCCAAAGATGATGGTATTCGAAAGGCGATTATGCAAGAAATGCACCAATCCCCTTATAGCATACACCCTGGCGGCACTAAAATGTACCAAGACTTGAAAGGGCATTATTGGTGGCCGGGCATGAAAAGAGATGTTGGGAAGTTCGTGGCACAATGTCTAACGTGCCAACAGGTGAAAGCAGAGCGTCGATTTTCAGCGGGAAAGCTACAAAGTTTATCAATACCCGTTTGGAAATGGGAAGATATAGCGATGGACTTTATTAACGGTTTGCCTCGATCACAAGGTGGAGACAATGCGATATGGGTGATAGTGTATCGATTGACAAAGTCGGCACACTTCTTGCCGATACATACTACGTGGTCGGGAGACAAGTTGGCTCAAGTTTATCTCGACAAGGTTGTGAGACTTCATGGGGTTCCGGTATCAATTGTATCGGATCAAGACCCCAGGTTCACGTCCCACTTTTGGAAGAGCTTGCAAGACGCGCTAGGCACACAGCTCGACTTTAGCATAATGTTTCATCCTCAGAGTGATGGACAGTCGCAGCGGACGATACAAATCCTTGAGGACTTGTTTCGAGCGTGTATACTAGATTACAAAGGAGGATGGCATGATTTCTTGCCGATGGCGGAGTTCGCATATAATAACAGTTATCAAGTGTTAAGTCTTGTGTATTGGCAAGTTTCGTGAAGTGAGTCGGAGTCTTGAAGAATCGGTGCGTGTTGTCGAAGATTGAAGAATTCAAGATTTCGATGAAGTTGGAAGATAACTCACACCGTGAATCACGATGTCCAGGTAAAGTGTTAATTCATGATCATGGTGATTCATACTTAGTTGTAGACATTAGAATCATAATATCATTGTCTAACGGATTAGAAAGTGCATTGGAACTTTGCAAAACCCGAAACGGCGAAAATTTGCAAAGTGTACCGGTACAGCATCAGAAGTGTACCGGTACAAAATGTGTACCGGTACGACCATCAAGGGTGTAACCGGTTCACTGTTTCTTCTGGTTTTTCGTTCCGTCATTGTGTAACCGGTGACAGCCTAAAGTATTACCGACAAATGTAAAATCGCGAAATTTTTCTAATCCGACTCAATTGAGTTGTCTATCTCTATAAATAGTCTATTGGACTTCTCTAACGACATCAAGCATCATAATATTACATGTTTGAGAAGAACCCTAAATTGAGGCTCGGATATTCACTATCTTAAACCCTATTTTCTCAAAAGCCTCTTTTAAGACAAATCGAGATATTGAACATTTGATATTAATTATGTCGATTTGATTTCCGCTTGCTGGAGTGTTTTTCCCTGTTCTCTAATCGATACTCCAAAGCGAAGGATCACCATATTCATGATATTCTTCATGGTGGCGTCGTGGATTCGGCGTATTTGACGGCGGTTCGTGGATTCGGATCGTGGGCTCGTGGATTCGAGTGGCGTCGTGGATTCGGCGTGATTGAAGCTTCGTGGATTCGAAGTGGAGGCGTTCGTGGATTCGGACGTGAGGGCGTGGACAACCCGGAGGGTAGCGCGAAGATTCATAGGAGGTTAAGAGAGGTTAAGTCCGTGGAGTCGGTAATCACCTTATAATCTTTTCTCTTAGTGAATTATTTTTTTCGCGTGTTGGTCCCATGGGTTTTTCTCCAAGTTGGAGTTTTCCCACGTAAATCTCGGTGTGCTTTTTATTTTCCGCATTTATTTTTATTGCATCGAGATTTGTGGTTTTTGGCCGTTACACCTATTCACCCCCCCCTCTAGGTGATAGATACAATCTAGATAGATCCTTGGGCTCCTCAAAACTTTCATCAAGAGAGCATAGCGATGGTGCCATTTGAGGCACTGTATGGTCGAAAGTGTTGTTCTCCTATTCATTGGAGCGACGTGGATGAGAGAACGGCTCTTGGTCCGGATGTAGTGCGGGAGGTAGAGGAGAAAGTCCGCCTTGCCTATCAACGGTTAGTAACGGCGTAGTCAAGGCAAAGGAGTTATGCCGACAAGCGAAGAAAGGACTTAGAGTTCGCGGTTGGAGACCACGTATTTTTGAGAGTATCGCCGATGTGTAGAGTAAAGCGATTTAGGGTCCGTGGGAAGCTAACTCCCCGTTATGTCAGACCATTCGAGATATTGGAACGTGTGGGTGCGGTAGCGTATAAGCTCGCACTGCCACCGAGACTCGTGGGAGTTTACAACGTGTTCCATGTGTCAAATCTCCGAAAGTATATTCGCAATTCGACACATGTACTAGAGTATGAGCCCGTGGAGCTACGTGAAGATATGTCTTATGAGGAGTACCCGGTGTGCATCCTCGATAGAGAAGAAAGAAAGCTGCAGAGTCGCAGAATTCCTTATGTAAAGGTTCAGTGGAGCAACCATACTGTGCGAGAAGCCACTTGGGAGCTCGAGGAAACCATGCGGAGAGAGTATGCGCATTTATTTGAGTCAACGAGTTAAGATATGCATAATTTCGCGGACGAAATTATTTTAAGGGGTGGAGAATGTAATATACCGAGAATTCGNGAGTATGCGCATTTATTTGAGTCAACGAGTTAAGATATGCATAATTTCGCGGACGAAATTATTTTAAGGGGTGGAGAATGTAATATACCGAGAATTCGAAAAATAAATATCGAACTTTAGTCAAATTGACCAAAGGGCGAGGTTGGTACCCTTCGGAAAGTCCGAAGGTGTTAAAATGAGTAAAAGTGCATTGTGGGAGGTTTTCGAGAGCTAAAGAATTAAAAATCTGCAAACTACAGTTTTTGAGCTCTCGGGGACCGGTCCCTGGTGGGAGAGACCGGTCCCCAAACACGTAAGAAATAAGAGAAGCTGAAAATCGGTTAAGTCCCAGAAAACCAGCTCTCGGGAACCGGTCCCTGTGGGGGGAGACCGGTCCCCGAGAGACCGGTCCCTCTGGGAGAGATCGGTTGCATCGNGGGGGGGGGGGGGGACTGGTCCCCGAGAGACCGGTCCCTCTGGGAGAGACCGGTTGCATCGCGCGGGGGCCCTAGCTGCCCGCGGGGAGAGCTCTCTGGGACTGGTCCCAAGTCGGGGAGACCGGTCCCCGAGCACGAAATCTGCCCAGTTCTGGCAGTTTAATAAAGTGAAAGCTGAGGGGTTTATTTGCAAAAATATAATATATGGGTTATGTTGGGAGGGTTATGAGGTGTTTTCTCTCATTCTCACCCTCTCACACTCTCACCTCTCTTTCTCTCTCTAGAAAACAAGAAGGAGAAAAAGAAAGAAAGGGAAAGAAAGGAAAAGAAAAAGAAGAAAAAGAGAAGGAAGGTGGAGAAGAAGAAGAAGGAGTGAAGTAACTCCCTCTCCTTCACCTCTAGCATAAAGAAAGGAAAGCTTTGAGGTAAGCTTTGATCCTTTTCATGGTAAAACCCTAGAATGAGAGCCAAATGACCTAGAAATGGTTTTAATAGAACCTTTTGAGTATTTGAAGCTTTCTTTTGCTTCTTTAAGAGATCAAAACCATGGATTAGGTATATATGGTGAAGCTTCGAGGTGAGCTTCAACCCCTCTCATGGTGAAACCCTAAAATGGGTTTTGATTGAGCTGAGGATGGTTCAAATGGAACCTTTAGATGATTTGAAGCTTACTATTGCTTCTCTAAGAGATCAAAATCCTAGTTTTGGTATGCTATGAGCTAGGGTACCCAAATTTGGGGCTTTTGCTCGGGAGGATCTCAAAGTGAAATTGACCCTCTAGAAACATAATTGGGAGTATTTCCGACGCGTTTGTACACTTGGATTGACGTTACGAAAAGCCAATGTAAAGATATGAGCAAAATGGCCTAATAGGGCTTCGTTTTGCCGTAGGTGACGAACTAGAAGTCTAAAAAATTCTAAGAAAATTATTGTAGCATCCTAGTACGCCTACGAGGTGGGTGGTGCTATTCAAACTTGTTGGAATTCCCTCTATGCTTAATGTGTCATTCAATTGAGCATATATTTATATTATTGCATGCATTATAGGGTAGATATGATGTTGTATATGTGAGTGTTGCATGATGTGAGTACACGTGCTATTTGAAATGTTTGAGAACCTATTCAACCCTATATGTATGCATGAGATATAATGTGAGCACCCAATGAGATGAAAGAACAAAGTGACACAATAAAACATAGATCGAGTGGCATTCGATAATGTAAAGTAAAGTGGCACTAGAGTTAGTGTGTGTGGCATCAAAGAGAAATGAGACGCAAAGAACAATGATAACGAGTAGAGACAAGGAAAGAAAATGAAAGTGACATAAAGAACGAGTAAAGTTAAAGAATAATGATTGCTAGAGTTAGCAAAATAAAGTGATGTAAAGAATACTAGAGTTAGTGTAAAGAAACATGGTCTCGAGTCCAACATAAGAATGCCGAATGCTAGTGCAAGCTTCACATGCAACTCTCTCTCTACTATATAGAGGTCCGAAAATTCATTATACATGACATAGGGATGTTAAGCATTCTAAAATTCACAGTAAATACATTTAACATGAAAATACATGAATTTTCACTTTACGAAACATAAATCACCAAATATGAGAATTTCTCATATTGTAGGCTAAGTCAAACCCACCGAAACTTGCGCAACCCTTTATTTGCCCCAACGAGGGTGTCCACTAGCCTCCTAGCACCCTAAAGATGTACAAACAAGAGTTAAACGAACCTTACGATCAACCCTAAACTCAAACATTAACCTACTCAAGCTAAGGTAGAGAAAACTCACCTCTAGAGTAAAATCTCTTTTCAAGCTTCAAAAAAGAGCTAGAACCCTTCCAATCCAACCTAAAGGAAGATTCTAAACCAAGTGATTAAGCTCCAAAAGCCCTAAATCAAAAATGCCCAAAATCAACCCTAAAATCTCATTCTAGGGTTTCATCTCAAAGAAACTATCAAAACAAGAATCTAGATAAAAGAAACTTGTTACCAACCTTTTGGAAGCTTTAACCCAAGCTCTAAGTCCTCAAACTTCAAAGATCTTTCCTCAACCAAGCTTTAAAACCAAGCCTCAAGCTTCAACCATGGTGGAAATGCACCAAGAGGGAAAAAGAGAGATATTAATCCACCAAAATCCAAGAGAAAGGGATAAAATCACCATTGAGGGACAAGGAGAAGCTCCCTTACCTCAATTCCCTGTGTTCCCAGCTCAGGGAAATGCCCTAGGGGCGTGGGGACACATATAGAAAGCCACAATTGCAAAAACACCCCTGCAGTCCCAACCATTCAGATTCTGCCAAAGTGTACCGGTACACGGGCAAGTGTACCGGTACAAATTCCACGAAAATGCAAACCCGAGGCTCGGGTTTGAAATTCGGCACAAGTGTACCGGTACAACCATATGTACCGGTACAAAATCTGTACCGGTACAGCCATCGACTTGTCACTAGTTTCACCATGTGCAGAGAGCAATTCGAGGGTTATGCGGGTCTTACCAAAAAAGGATTGGGTTATTTCGAGAAATACTTTTTTATCGCTATATAAAATACTATAAATCTCGGGATACACTGTCAACGACCCATCAGAAAATTTGGAAAAATTCAGAACACAGTTCAAACACTCGAACCCCGCAAATTTGCAAAGGTCCAGTGTGTTACACACTCTCTCTCTCTTTCTCTCCTCCCACTGTGACTGTGCCCTTCGTCGTCTACATGCACCGTTGTCGTCTGCCATCTCTTTCGCCCTCGCCGTTGACCTCCAACCTCGCCCTTGCATCTGCAGGTAGCTCCTTATATCCTCTTCTATTTTCTTTATTGTTTGTTGCCAGCATTGGGGTTAGGGTTGGGGTTGGGGTTGGGGAGGTGGGTGGGTGGTGGCAGGCAATATTAGGTGGGGTCGGGGGAGGGGGGTGTTGGGGGTTCTGGCAGAGGGATTGGTAGGGGAGAGGTGGTGATGGTGTCTGGCAGTGTATTCTGGCACTACACAAAAATAGTATATAGCGACACTTTTAAATGCCGGTATAAGTCAAAAAAAGTACTGCTGGCTAAATTACCGACACTTTTTAAAAGTGTTGCTATATCTGGGGTCGTGTAAGGACCGAGATTTTGGCAGTGTAGCAAAACTGTCAGTTGATGGTGTTTTTGTGTGTAATTTAATTACAAAAGCACTTGTCATGCTTCGGGAGAAACCGAGTTAAAACGGAGATTCTACGCGATTTCCAAGTTTCACTTAAAGTGAATAGTAACTTGGTTTTCCGGAGAGCTCAATGCGTAGAGGTGGCTTCTAGCTCGTATCGGATTCCATTCATAGCAGTCCAATAGCTCGTTTCGAATGGTTCAGCTATTCTGAAACTTTTGGCGCTGACGGATTTTGGGTTTGACGCACGAATTTTGAGAAAATCTAAAAATACATGTTTATATGTATTTGTGTGTCATTTTGGCCTTTCGGAGAGAAAGCGGATTTCGCCGTGAATCCATGAATGATCGAGGTGAACCAAAATGGTGGCTTTGTTGTCTCCGTCGTGCTGATCGCACTGGCGCAATCCGTTCGCAAATCTGACCGACGGATCTGCAGAAATCGCGCGTTGATCGTGGAGAGGTCGGTGTTGGCAAAACGGTAATTTCGCAAAAGTCGTGACATTTTATGTACCGTTTTGTGTGAAACCGGACGTGGAGGGGTATCCGCGTGATTTACTCGCGCTGTGAGGGACTCGGATAGAATTATCGAGTCTAGATGGGCTTTTCTGCAATTTGGAGCTAAGTATATATAAGGTATTCTAGAGTTTTGCACTTGAAACCCTAACCCTAGACCTTAGCCGCACCCCCAGCCACTCCATCTACCTCCCCTGCCCTAACTGCACGTACCCCGGCCGCCGACGCGTGTCTCCGGCCGCCGGAGTTAGCTACTTCTCCTCCCTCTTTGTCTTTTTCATCTCCTTCACCACCCTTTTCTCTTTGTTTCTTGGCCGAGGGTGGTACTGCGCACCCCCTCCCTTGGTTCCCTCTTCTGCCGTCACTCTTGAACCCCGGCGATCCCTCCCGCTGGCCGCCATCGCCCAGAGCGCCGCCGCTGCCGCTCCAGCCGCCTGCAGCCACCTAGCCCAAGCCCAGGCCGAGCAGATTGTGCGGCCTCATCCTCATGAAGCAACCGCCTGAGACCACCCCGGCCATCCTCCTCGGAGCTCCAGCAGCCTTCCTGCCGGCCGCTGCCGCCCCAGCGGGCTGCCGCCGCCGCCTCGGCCAGCTACAGCCGCCCCAGACCTGTGCAAGCCGAGGCAAGCCGCATCTTCGACCCCCGCGTCGCCGCTGCTCTGGGCCATGCCCGAGGCAGCCCTCCGGCCTCCAGCAACCCTCTGCCGCTGTCCCAGAGCTTCCCAGCCACCGCCGTGGCCGCCATTGCTCTGGAACCCGAGCCCTTGCCCGTGCGGGCTCTGGCTGCTTCGCCGCTGCCGCCGACGCACATCGCCGCCGGCTAAGGTGAGCCCTATGCTCCTATCTTCACCCGCACCCATCCCTGGCCCCCGAGCGCCTTGCCGTGCCGCCGGAAGCCGGCCGGAGCAAGCTTGCTCCGGCCAAGCCCGAAATAGGGCTATTCCTTGGCGGTTTGCTGTTTCGAGCAACCCGAGCCTCCCCGATCTCTGCGGAAGGGAGAACGATGATCGTGGAAAATTTTTAATCATCTGCTCACCTTAGATTGTGTTGGGGAGACTCCGTTCCACTGTTTTGGCGGTGTCGATCCTGTGGAGCCTTTTTGGCTGCTGTTGCGGGTTTGCGCGCACTTTTTCGGCGATCCGAGGCTGTCCTGATGCCTCCGGAGGTGAGCACGGTGATCGCTGGTCTATCCTGATCACAGTTCTCACCTTACTTTGGATCAGCGGATGTCGTATTGGCCTGTTCGGCGCGATTTTCCTTGACTGCACGCTGTTCGCAAAACCTTCGAGTTGCTCCCGCGCCTCCCACAGTGAGCCGTTGTGCTCCAGATCATGAGCACGGCCTCCGGCACATCGAGACCTATTAGTACGTGTCTCGGCAGACCTTGGAAGTCCTCGGTATGCGTGAACCAGCCACTTAATCGCTCAAATTACATGAAATGATAGGATTTTATGTAATTAGAGGGACTTTTGTACAATTGTGCACCCTAGGGCCACTGTGGATAGTGTGTACGAGTGTGTTTGACCTCTGGACTGATTGTCCATGTCCTGTAGCTTTTGCGGAAATCGAAAAGTCGATTTCGGTGCGTTTTTTGGCAAAATTCGCCGAAAAAATGCAGTTTCAGTTCGGATTTCTTCCGACGTGGTTTGTTTATCCTGTGAATTATCGTTGAGCCTTGTTGGCTGGTCACCATCATCATTTTATGGGTTCAGTGATGATGGATGAGCGACGGTGGGTTTCGGTGTCGAAATAGACGCTTCCGGGAACCCATATTCGTGTAATTATTCGGCGATAATTGTGTAGTGGTATTATCTTGTGTTTGCCGCCAAGACATCTAAATTGGTGTGTTTTGTGGCAGTGGGTGACTCGTGGTACGAGTCGGTGAGTTTTGGGACACTTAGTGGATCCCAAAGGCGTCCCGGTGTGGTTTTCGGGACTTTCGGTGAGTTACGGTGATCGGTTTTGAAAAACCGATTACGGGGATCTTGTGTGGGGGGTTTGTGAGTCTCGTGCTTTGGGTTAGTGGCTTGGATACTGACCTGGTGGATCTTCTTAGGTCCGGTAGACTCTGTGCGTACCCAGTGTTCCGACGCGACAGTGACAGGTGGGTGCTTCTAGCTGGTAGTCGGTGAGATCGTTTCACCCTTCCGCTGTTCTTTTATATCAGTATCGTAGTCTCTACATGTCAGTTGATTCTTTATCGTTTGTTTATTGTATCTCATTGATTACATTTGGATAGTTGTGGATAGACATGTAGAGCAGGTTGCATATATATTGTATCTCTGTGGACCTTGGGTCCAGGCAACACATCGACTCCTTTGTCGTGTGTTTCGATCTGGTTGATCGTGGTTCGGCGTTGTACGCCCTTGCATCTGGCTTCGGCCAAGGCACCGGTCTCTTTTTGCCGATTTTCGTTTTGAATATATCAGCATGATTTAGTCACAGCACTGTGTATTCTAGACACCAGGTTGGTTTTGCCACCAACCAAGGGGTGTACGTATTCGTATAGGTCGTCGGTGACGCATGAATAAGTTGACAGTGTCTGCTCTGTGACAGGCAACGCTTGAGGTCGGTGGACCAATATAGCAGTATCAAATTGGGTTTGATTTTGGACTATTTACCCTTAAGGCATCCGTTCAGTTGAGTTTTTATTACAGTAGTAGTTTCATTCTTGCTCAGTTATTATCATGTTTCTATTACTACTGTAGTTGCTCTTATATCACATCATGTTCATATCTGTTGTTCTATCTCCTTTGGTTTTCAGTGATTACGGCTTGCCTTCGTGGCTCTGTCGTACCCACTGGGAAACCATAGTTGCGGTTTCTCACCCCCCATTCCCCCCAGGTGACATGGACGAGGAGTTGGTATTTGGGCTCGATGGGAGGACGATCTAGCTAGTCGGCAGTAGCGACCGTCACCCTGGTTATATTTCTTCCCGCATTTAGTTGTTGTTAATAGTAAATAGTTCAGTTAGATGTTTGAATGTTTGTGATTTTCGTTATGTATGATTAGAGATTTTGTGGATCACTAGTTTTGGTTTTATGAATATTTAGTTCTCGGATTTGTGTATGTATACATATTTACGCATCGTGGTTTTTTACCCCTCGAGATAGTTGATTTTCAAAATAGAGTTTTCGTGTGGGAAACAGTTTTAAAAAGGTTTTCGAATAGTTTTCATGAATGAATGAATTAGAGTTTAAAGATAAAAGCTTCCGTGTGGGGAGCACTTTTAAATAGGATGTTTGTTGTATTGTGTATTGCATCATCCAGCGCCTAAGGAGTGCTTAGAGGCATGCATCATTTCTAAGGATCGTTAGTTGTATGGAAATGCATATCATGAATTGGTTGTTGATTGGTAAATGTAGGTTGTGGTTGAAATCCTGTTGTATAGTTGGTACGCCGTGCAAATACAAAGGAGACTCTGTTCGAGTGGACTGAGGAACTTTGTATTTGTGGCGGATCTGTATGTCACGTGGGCTAGGTTGAAAAAAAAAAATGGCACGTCTTCCGCAACTCTGTTTCAAAATGGTAATGGATTTTAAAATGGCTTTTAAAATCGGCCCCTGGGCGTGACAGATTAAGATGGTATCAGAGAGTGAAACAACTACAACTGCATTTATAAGTTTTCTAACTTAACCATTGGTTAGGTTGACCATAGGATGACCATAAGATCGTAAGCACGTACGAGCGCGGGGTATTCTAGATTTAATCTCGTGGTTATCGAGCTTGGTGGCTCGAAGGTTGATTTGTGTTTTTTACCTTGTGTTTCTTGTGCTGCAGGGTATGGTATGTAGTCGTTTTGGTGTTAGGAGTGGGGGCAGTGAGTAGTCTATCTTTGAGCAGTGAGGTGTTGACAGGCTGCTATTGCTACTGTTATCGCCCAACCTCCAACACAGGACAATGAGACCTTTGCTGGTCAATCCGCCAGCACAAGGTGCACTCTTTTGAGTTATGTCGGATAGTTTTGCTGGTGGGATTGCCTGGGCGGATGTTTTGACCTTTTGTGGGTTCATTGTCAGTACGGTGTGTGTCGGATCTAGCTATTGTGCAGTCGTGATGCTAGGTCTCTGTTCGTGCATTCTAGTGCATCATAGAGTTATTGATTGACTTAGTTTTGTGTCACGTCTCCAACTTTTTGTTGGAGATGGATCTGTGGGTATTTGACCTTTCTTTCGATAAGTACGTTGGCTGCAGACAACGTATTGTCAAAAGTTAGGACAAGATACCCTACCCCTTTGGGGAATATCTGGATTGGGTTGGTATTTCTTTTCTCTTCCATGAGAGGTGACTGCCATCTTTGATCATCTAGTGAGCCTGGTGGTTGGCTCAGAGGTCACAACTTGCGTTGTTGTACAAGGTATATGTTTTAGTTTACCTGGGATACCTTGGTTGGGATTGGGTCGTTGTTCGGTCACTTGGTGAAAGGTATGTTGTAGTCTCGATGAGATGGGCATTTAGTGCTGCAAGGAACATCGATCGCTAGGGTCCCTTGGGGATGACAGCGACAGGGTCTCGTAGAGACAGATGTTGAGCATCACTGGTGGTTTTGATCGCTTGTTGCGAGTGGCAACTCTGTTCACCTAGTGACGGACATGCATTGCTTTTACGTTTGAGTGTTGAGCAGGCTAAATTGTTGGCTCAACTGGTACTGGCAGCCTCAGACCTTTTTGGTCTAGGCAAATGGTTAGGTCTTGAACCTAAGAGAGTCGGGTGCCATCGATGGTTTCCTATGGATAAGTTTTGACTTCGTCAGGTTATAGTTCAGTTCATTGGGAGGTTGTAGCCTCCGAGGCGAGTGTTGGTACTCTAGCTTCGGATCACCCCTGCCTGTGAGCAAGTTTCGGGGACGAAACTTTCTTTAAGGGGGGGATGATATAAGGACCGAGATTTTGGCAGTGTAGCAAAACTCTCAGTTGACGGTGTTTTTGTGTGTAATTTAATTACAAAAGCACTTTTCAAGCTTCGGAAGAAACCGAGTTAAAATGGAGATTCTACGCGATTTCCAAGTTTCACTTAAAGTGAATAGTAACTTGGTTTTCCGGAGAGCTCAATGCGTAGAGGTGGCTTCTGGCTCGTATCGGACTCCGTTCATAGTAGTCCAATAGCTCGTTTCGAATGGTTCAGCTATTCTGGAACTTTTGGCGCTGACGAATTTTGGGTTTGATGCACGGATTTCGAGAAAATATGAAAATACATGTTTATATGTATTTGTGTGTCATTTTGGCCTTTCAGAGAGAAAGCGGATTTTGTCGCAAATCTGTGAATGATCGAGGTGAACCAAAATCGTGGCTTTGTTGTCTCCGTCGTGCTGATTGCACTGGCGCAATCCGTTCGCAAATCTGACCGATGGATCTGCAGAAATCGCGCGTTGATCGTGGAGAGGTCGGTGTTGGCAAAACAGTAATTTCGCAAAAGTCGTGACATTTTATGTACCGTTTTGCGTGAAACCGGACGTGGAGGGGTATCTGCGCGATTTACTCACGTTGTCAGGGACTCGGATAGAATTATCGAGTCTAGATGGGCTTTTCTGCAATTTGGAGCTAAGTATATATAAGGTATTCTAGGGTTTTGCACTGGAAACCCTAACCCTAGACCTTAGCCGCACCCCCAGCCACTCCATCTACCTCCCCTACCCTAACTGCACGTACCCCAGCCGCCGGCGCGCGTCTCCGGCCGCCAGAGTTAGCTACTTCTCCTTCCTCTTTGTCTTTTTATCTCGTCCACCACCATTTCCTCTTTGTTTCTTGGCCGAGGGTGGTACTACGCACCCCTCCCTTGGTCCCTCTTCTGCCGTCACTATTGAACCCCGGCGATCCCTCCCGCCGGCCGCCGCCGCCCAGAGCGCCGCCGCTGCCGCTCCAGCCGCCTGCAGCCACCTAGCCCAAGCCCAGGCCGAGCAGATTGTGCGGCCTCATCCTCACGTAGCAACCACCTGAGACCACCCCGGCCGTCCTCCCTGGAGCTCCAGCAGCCTCCCCGCCGGCCGCCACCGCCCCTGCGGGCCGCCGCCGCCACCTCGGCCAGCTGCAGCCGCCCCAGACCTGTGCAGGCCGAGGCAAGCCGCGTCTCCTACCCCCGCACCGCCGTCGCTCGGGGCCGTGCCTGAGGCAGCCCTCCGGCCTCCAGCAACCCTCTGCCGCCATCCCTGAGCTTCCCGGCCGCCGCCGTGGCCGCCATTGCTCTGGTACCCGAGCCCTAGCCCATGTGGGCTCAAGCTGCTCCGCTGCTGCTGCCGCCGCACCTCGCCGCCGGCTAAGGTGAGCCCTGTGCTCCTCTCTTCCCCCGCACCCATCCCTGGCCGGCGAGCGCCTTGCCGTGCCGCAGGAAGCTAGCCGGAGCAAGCTTGCTCCGGCCAAGCCCGAAATAGGGCTATTCCTTGGCGGTTTGCTGTTTCGAGCAACCCGAGCCTCCCCGATCTCTGCGGAAGGGAGCACGATGATCGTGGAAAATTTCTGATCATCGTGCTCACCTTAGATTCTGTCGGGGAGACTCCGTTCCACTGTTTTGGCCGTGTCGACCCTGTGGAGCCTTTTTGGCTGCTGTTGCGGGTTTGTGCGCACTTTTTCGACGATCCGAGGCTGTCCTGATGCCTTCGGAGGTGAGCACTGTGATCGCTGGTCTGTCCTAATCACAGTTCTCACCTTACTTTGGATCAGCGGATGTCGTATTGGTCTGTTCGACGCGATTTTTCCTGACTGCTCGCTGTTCGCAGAACCTTTGGGTTGCTCCCGCGCCTCCCACAGTGAGCCGTTGTGCTCCAGATAGTGAGCACGGCCTCCGGCACATCGAGACCTATTAGTACGTGTATTGGCAGACCTTGGAAGTCCTCGGTTTGCGTGAACCGGCCACTTAATCGCTTAAATTACATGAAATGATAGGATTTTATGTAATTAGAGGGACTTTTGTACAATTGTGCACCCTAGGGCCACTGTGGACAGTGTGTATGAGTGTGTTTGACCTCTGGACTGATTGTCCATGATCCTGTAGCTTTCGCGGAAATAGAAAAGTCAATTTCGGTGCGTTTTTCGGCGAAATTCGCCGAAAGAACGCGGTTTCAGTTCGGATTTCTTCCGACGTGGTTTGTTTATCCTGTGAATTGTCGCTCAGCCTTATTGGCTGGTCACCATCATCATTTTATGTGTTCGGTGATGATGGGTGAGCGACGGTGGGTTTCGGTGTCGAAATAGACGCTTCCGGGAACTCGTATTCGTATAATTATTCGGCGATAATTGTGTAGTGGTGTTATCTTGTGTTTGCTGCCAAGACATCCAAATTGGTGTGTTTTGTGGCAGCGGGTGACTCATGGTACGAGTCGGTGAGTTTCGGGACACTTAGTGGGTCCCGACGGCGTCCCGGTGTGGTTTTCGGGACTTCCGGTGAGTTACGGTGATCAGTTTTGGAAAACTGATTATGGGGATCTTGTGTGGGGGGTTTGTGAGTCTCGTGCTTTGGGTTAGTGGTTTGGATACTGAGCTAGTGGATCTTCATCGGTACGGTAGACTCTCTGCGTACCCAGTGTTCCGACGCGACAGTGACAGGTGAGTGCTTCGAGCTGGTAGTCGGTGAGATCGTTTCACCCTTCCGCTGTTCTTTCATATCAGTATCGTAGTCTCTACATGTCAGTTGATTGTTTATCGTTTGTTTATCGTATCTCATTGATTGCATTTGAATAGTTGTGGATAGACATGTAGAGCAGGTTGCATATATATTGTATCTCTGTGGACCTTGGGTCCAGGCAACACATCGACTCCTTTGTCGTGTGTTTCGATCTAGTTGATCGTGGTTCGGCGTTGTACGCCCTTGCATCTGGCTTCGGCCAAGGCACCGCTCTCTTTTTGCCGGTTTTCGTTTTGAGCATATCAGTATGATTTAGTCACAGCACTGTGTATTCTAGACACCAGGTTGGTTTTGCCACCAACCAAGGGGTGTACGTATCCGGATAGGTCGTCGGTGACGCATGAATAAGTTGACAGTGTCTGCTCTGTGACAGACAATGCTTGAGGTCGGTGGACCAATATAGCAGTATCAGATTGGATTTGATTTTGGACTATTTACCCTTGAGGCATCCGTTCAGTTGAGTTTTTATTACAGTAGTAGTTTTATTCTTGCTCAGTTATTATCATGTTTCTATTACTACTGTAGTTGCTCTTATATCACATCATGTTCATATCTGTTGTTCTATCTCCTTTGGTTTCCGATGATTACGACTTGCCTTCGTGGCTCTGTCGTACCCACTGGAAAACCATGGTTGCGGTTTCTCACCCCCCATTCCCCCCAGGTGACATGGACGAGGATTTGGTATTTGGCCTCGATAGGAGGACGATCTAGCTAGTCGGCAGTAGCGACCGTCACCCTGGTTATATTTCTTCCCGCATTTAGTTGTTGTTAATAGTAAATAGTTCAGTTAGATGTTTGAATGTTTGTGATTTCCGTTATGTATGATTAGAGATTTTGTGGATCACTGGTTTTGGTTTTATGAATATTCAGTTCTCGGATTTGTGTATGTATACATATTTACGCATCGTGGTTTTCTACCCCTCGAGATAGTTGATTTTCAAAATAGAGTTTTCGTGTGGGAAACAGTTTTAAAAAGGTTTTCGAATAGTTTTCATGAATGAATGAATTAGAGTTTAAAAATAAAAGCTTCCGTGTGGGGAGCACTTTTAAATAGGATGTTTGTTGTATTGTGCATTGCATCATCCAGCGCCTAAGGAGTGCTCAGAGGCATGCATCATCTCTAAGGATCGTTAGTTGTATGAAAATGCATATCATGAATTGGTTGTTGATTGGTAAATGTAGGTTGTGGTTGAGCTCCTGTTGTATAGTTGGTACGCCGTGCAAATACAAAGGAGACTCTGCTCGAGTGGACTGAGGAACTTTGTATTTGTGGGGGATCTGTACGTCACGTGACCCAGGTTGAAAAAAAAAAATTAGCACGTCTTCCGCAACTCTATTTCAAAATAGTAATGGATTTTAAAAAGGCTTTTAAAATCGGCCTCGGGACGTGACAGGTCGCTAGGTATATAGTGACACTTTAAGAGTGTCAGTATAACTTAAAAAGAATACTACTAATTTACCAACACTTATTTAAGCATTTAGCAACCGCTGGAACCCTACCTCGTCGACTGCGGCGCGGCGGAGGAGGAGAGTGAGGGGCTCTTCGTCTAGGGTTTCAATAGATTTAGTTAGAGGAGAAGGGAAGATGGTGATCGATTTTTCTTTTCCTTTTTTTTTCTTTTCTATTTGTAATCGGGACGAATGGGCTAGGTGGGGTGGGTTGAGTAGAGTAACATTTTATTTTCAGTTGGACTGAGCTTTATATTTTGGCCTTAGAAGAATTTTTTTAAAATTTTGGCATGAATGGGACACTTACATAAAAGTGTCACAAAAATGTGTCCCTATAATTTAATTCTGGTGCGGTCGAGTGTGGGGGTTGGTGGTGTCTTGCAGTGTGGTGTGGGGTTGGGGGTTTGTGGCAGTGTGAGGTGCTTGTGCTCGGCACGGCAGCGGGGATTAGGTGGTTGTGCGGGGTGCTCCGGCAACTATAGTGGGTTTGTACAAGGTATAGGAGAAGTAGCAGTTCGGAAGAAAGGAGTGACAGGTAGAAGGTGGACCACCATCCTATCTCATTGCTGCTAGAGGTGCTTTAAGCAATAGGGACCCCCCTTGCGTTCTTGTGAGCACCTTGGGTAGTCTTTCCCTCTCTTTTTGTTGAATTAGTGTGTGGGATAGGAGAGCTTTCATGTGGTCCCTCTCTTCCTCCTATCATTTTTTATATTATATTGATTAAATATTTTATATTTATTCGAATTTTTTTTGTGTAAATAAAATGCTAATCGTCGGATGTCACTAAGTATTCATTGGGATGGACAGTAAGTTAGTAATGAGAATGGTCCACAATATGTTGGCGGTCAAAAGAATTGATCATGATTCGTTCAGATACGACATTTAATATTTTGAGATGAGAATGTATCATTTAGCAAATTATAATGGAGAAGATTTTGTTTCAAATGCCACAAGAGACCCAAGCGATTCCTGAGCATTATGAGGGCATCATTATCGAGGATCTCGATCAAATAGTAGGCATTGAGCCACTTGATGACGTACCTTCTATTAAGGTCGATGCTGATTGTGGGCCTAGGCGTGGACGTAGGCATGCACGCGGACATGGCCAAGCATGTCGAGGGAGATGAGGATCTTGAGGCTAACATTTATATGATTTTGATTAAACACGTTGTATAACATGTACAATATTATGTACTTTTTTATTTAGTTGATATTTTTCCAAAATTTCTATATTTTTGTTGATTTTCATACCACATTGGTCGTATCTTGTTGTTCTTCAAACTTTACTATCGAAATTTTTGTTGTTATGAAAATTGTTGCTCGAAACATGTAAAAATTGTTGTTGAATACTTGTAAAAATATGGGTTGTGAAGGAATTTGCAGTAAAGACGGTGAATGATTCACCAACTTCATAAAAGACGGTGAATCAGTCACCGTCTTTTGTATGTTTAACATTCCACTTCGCCTCTCCCACTTCCCCTTCCCTTCCACTTCGGCTGGGATTGTGATTTCTTCTAAAAGCAGTGAATTGTTCACCGTATTCAGTAAGGCGGTGAATCTTATCAGTTCCCCTGCCTTTTCGGCTATAGGGTGTTATTTCTTATAAGGGGCAATTGCCTATATACCCCTGAAAAGTTCCCGGTTTTCTTATTTACCCCTCTTAGAAGGCTAATATTGAAAATACCCTTCTTATGTTCCAACTTCTTTCTAATATACCCCTGGAATTAAATTCCGTTAGTGAGCCGTTAACAGTTGCCATTATCTCTGAAAAATTACCATTTTGCCCATTCCAATATACCCTTGTACCGTAACTAACTTTTCTTATATACCCTTTATATAACAAATATTTTTCTTATTTGCTCTTCAAATATCAATTAACTAACTAAGCACGTCGGGAGCGAGCAGATGAACGGATGAGATCGATGGCAACTAAACCAACCTTGGTGGCTGGAGGCATAGTTAGTTAATTCGGATTCGGCAAAAATTCGGTACGGATATAATTCGGATAAAATTTGTCTTTTAATTTTTAAATTCGTTGAAAAATACGGCTAAAAAATGGATTCAGCAATTATTCAGATACGTGATTTATACGGGTATTATACGTTCACCAATTAAAAATTCGGAATCAAAAATTCGGTTATATAATAAATATATAATAATTAATATACTATATATATATTATTATTATAATTTATATATATATTAAATATATTTAAAATTATAATAAATATATATTAATAATAATATATAAGAGTTATATATTTAAAAATATTAATAAATAATTACAAATTTATAAATAAAATATTATATAATAATATTTCTATATATAAATAAAATACTATATAAATATATATTTATAAATAAAATTATATATATATATATTTATTTATTTATATATATATAATCCCTCTTATCCGGTCCGGTGGGGTTGCCGCGCTCCGGCGTTCGCAAGGGTGAGGGCGCGCCACGGTCGGGCGTCCGCGAGGGCGAGAGCGTGCCGCGCTCCGACGTCCGCAAGGGCGTGGGCGTGGCGCGGTCGGGTGTGGTGGGGGAGGGGTGCTGGTTGCGGTGACGCAGAGGTCCATGATCTTGCGGGCGGCGTCGGCGGCGTCAGTGCTCTCGTGCATGAGGCGGGCGACCTCGGCCTTGGGCAGGTGCAGGCGGAGCGTGCGGGCGCCGTCGGGGTGGGCGTGGGCGTGGGAGTTGAGAAAGGAGAGGTCGAAGGAGGAGGAGGAAGAGGATGACGACGACGATTCAACAAATCCATAGGTTCTCGGCGCCGGCCAAGACGGCGGAGGAGAGGGAGGAGGACGACGAGAGCGGCGGAGGAGGAGGACGATGAGAACGGTCAGAGGGGTGGTGGGATAATTTAAGGGATTAGTATAATAAGGTAGGGGCAAAATAGGTATTTTATTTAGGTTTTAACTCTAGTATACACTTAACTCAGCTTTAACCCGAGTTAAGCTAACAGGGGATAACTGCGGGGGTATTTTGGAATAACAGTGGAACATATGAGGGACATTTTAGAAAGAAAAAAAAAAGTAGGGGTAAATCGGATATTTCCAGACGCATGAGGGGTATATAGGCAATCATCCCTTCTTATAAAGGTGGTGAATAATTCACCGACTTCCAAAAGTGGTGAATGATTCACCGCCGTACTATGTTATGTTAAACACGCGGAATGCGGTGAATGATTCACCGCCTTTAGAGAAAATATCTCACATGGCTCCTACATGGCAAAGAGAGGACAAGCGGTCTTTCAACTCGGGAGTGATAAGGCACCTAGCCCTGATGGGTTCTCGCTAAGGTTCTACCAAACCTTCTAGGACACTCTAAAGGGGGATATCGCAAACCTCTTCTAGGAGATGTATGAGGGGAAATTGTCTACTGATCTCATTGATTACTCATCTATCTATTTAGTCCCTAAGAAGGATGGGGCTGTGCGACCGAATGACTATCGACCAATTAGTCTATTAAACGGGATCCAGAAGATCTTATCAAAGGTGTTGGCCAATCGCCTAGAACCGATTATGAACGATCTAGTATCCCCTTCCTAATCGGCTTTCTTGAAGGGGAGGAACATCACCGACGTGTTCGCAACAGCTTCCTAACTCATAGGATAGGGAAGAAAAAGGGCTATAGAAGGGATCGGTGTGAAGGTTGACTTTGTGACTAGAATTCACTGGTCTTTCCTGTTCAGTATTTTAGATTGGTGGGGATTCAACAAAAAGTGGTGCGAATGGATCAAACTTTGCATGTGCCATGCAAAAGTAACTATTTTGGTCAATGGAGAGGTAACCAATTGGTTTAAAACGAGAAGAGGGGGGGTACTGCAGGAGGGCCCCCTTTCTCCTTTTCTTTTCTTATTGGTGGCGGAATGTCTTTCCCGGATGACGAACGTAGCAATCAGTAACAACTTTATCAAAAGGATTGGGCCATCCGATGAGAGCAGAACTACCTTTATCCAATTTGCGCACGACACGCTCTTCTTTTGCGAGGCCAGAAAATGCTATATGAGAAACCTAAAGTTCTTGTGGCATCTTTTCAAATGGGCCTCTAGAATGAAGGTCAGGAGGAAGAAAACGGAACTGTACTATACGGGGCAGATCGAGGAAAAAGTAACAAGACTCGCGGTCTTATTGGGGTGCAGAGTTGGTAGCCTCCCTACCAAATACCTAGGTTTACCCCTTTCTCCCAAAGTCCCTTCAAAGGTGGACTGGATGGGGATTATACATATTATCCAAAGCAGAATTGATGGTTGGCAGGCCAAACTTCTCTCTAGGGGAGGTAGCTTTATTCCGGTAAACGCAGTCCTAACTAATCTTCCCCTGTACTTCTTATCTATCTTCAAAGCACCCAAGTGGGTGATCAAACGCATCGAGGCATTACGTAGAGACTTTTTTTGGAAGGAAAGTAGAAACTATCCAGGTAAGGGATGCCTAATAGCTTGGAGGAATGTATGTAGGAGTAAGAAAGGAGGCCTCGGCGTTCTGGACCTAGCCACTATGAACCAAGCCCTCATCGCCAAATGGTGGTGGAAGTTTCTTACAGCACCTGATCTGCAGTGGAACAAGATCATCCACACCCTGTACTACCGTAGAAGAAGGCCTATGAAGGAGGGAAGATCTTTCAAGCCTCTCTCACACTGGTGGAAAGGAGTCCTCACCCTAAACGTTATTTTCAAATGGGGAATAGTATATAAGCTAGGTTATGGAAGTTATATAGACTTTTCATTAGATCGCTGGTGTGGGGAGACCACTTTACACCGATTATACCCTGAAGTCTACGATAAGAAGGACCATAGGAACATTAAAGTCATGGAATATTAGGCGAGCGAGATCGGTAGTTAGAGCTGGGGCAAGATATTAGGAGGCGACATCGCTAGTAGTCACAGTTCGAGCCTTTACCTTTCAGTACTTAGGGATAAGTTAGTGGGCTTCAAAGTTGAGCAGAGACCCGACAGGATATATTCGCGTTGGAACTTCGATAGGCGTTTCAGCTAGCCTACTCCATGCTGAGTGACGGCGGTATGAGGGATGACTGCTCTTGCAAGATTTGGAGACTTCGTATACCTCTAAAAGTCAAAGTGTTCTGCTGGCTTATCCTCAAGAAGAGAATCCTTACTACAAATAATCTCCTAAAGAGAAGATAGACTAGAGACACGGCCTGTATGTTGTGCGGATTTGAAGAGGAAACTGTAGATCGTTTGTTCACACAGTGCATTTTTACGAAATACCTCTTAGTGATGGGTGTGGAGGATGTCCTGCTCGAGGATTTGGGAGACGATATTATTTCGGCCTGGGACAGGTGGACGAGCAAGAATGAACCGCAGTCAATGACCGGCAGGCTATCAACTCTAGTAGCTTGTTGGTGGGTCATTTGGGAGGCCACGACTAGGATGATCTTTCAAAATGACCGGCTGGACTCCCTGCTAGTTGCCCACAAGTTGAAGTCACCAACGAAGTTTTGGGAACATCTCCGCCTAGTAAATCAGCTCCATTACATTTCGTAACTGTTTTTTTTAACTCTTCCCCGGATGCCTCACCCCTGTAGCCTAATTCACTTTCTCTATGAATGAAGCGGGTAGCGTGCTATCTTATCCTAAAAAAAAAGAAGATTTTTTTTTTTATTTTTTATAAAATAAAGTACCGAATCATTTCTTTTAAAATATTGCCAATTTTTTTACTAAAAGTAAAGGCCAATTTGCATAAAAAATCCACTAATTTTGGGCTTGCAAAACCGGGCCACCTTTTTCGTTTTTGCAGAATCGATCCGCTTTTTCAGCCGCCTGACCAAAATACCCTTATTACTTTTTCTCTCTCTTATTTTTTTCTCTTGTTCATTTTTTTTTCTCTCGCCGAAGAGGCAGCGGAGGCAGAGGTGGAAGCGGAAACGGCCGATCTCGCCTCTCACCCTCATGCTCTCCCCCTCGCCCTCGCCCTCTGTCACGCCCCGGGGTCCCTTTTAGTTTAAAACATAGCGGAAAAGCGTCTGAAATATTTTTTTTTTTTTTNTCGGAGTTACTATTCACTTAAGTGAAAACTAATAATCGCGTAACTTCTCCGTTTTAGCTCATTTTCTCCTGAAACTTGACGAGTGCTTATGTAATTAAATTACACACATAAACATCATCAACAGAGAGTTTAGTTGCACTGTAAAAAAAATCTCAGTCCTTACACCCTCGCCGTCGCCCGCGCACCCCCACCTTCCTAACCTCCGACCCCACTGAGGCCGCGCAGCAACTCCTTTTTTTTCCTCTCCGACTCTCCTCCACCACCTCCGATGATGATGCCTCTCTCGCCCTTCCCTGCCCTTCTCGTCCTCTCCCTCTCCCTCCTTCTCTGTCGCCTTCGACGACGATGCATCTTCGTCAACGCCGACACCATGGAGATCGCTGCGGCGCTGCAGCTTCGGAGCAGGGGTTCTTAGCGACGTTGTCGTCGGCGCTGGTGGAGACAGGCGACAAAAAAAATACAGAAGAAGTAAGAAAAAAAATAAAGATAAAAAATTATAGAAAAAGAAAGATGATGATGAAATTGTACCGTTAAAATAAAATTGCACTGTTTTAAAAGAACGTTGTACTATTAAGATGCAAACTGCAGCTTTAAAATAAAAATTACACTCTTTAAACGAAAATTACACTCTTTGGGAGATATTTACACCGTTTCTTTTCTTATTGCACTCTTTCAGATGTAAACTGCATTCATTAAGATGAAAGTTACACTCTTTAAACGAAAATTGCACTCTTTGAGAGATATTTACACTGTTTCTCTTCTTCTTGTACTTTAAGATGTAAACTGCATCCCTTTAAGAGATATTTATATTGTTTCTCCTCTTGTTGCACTATTTCTTCTCTTGTTGCACTATTCTCCTCTTATTACATTATTTCTCCTCTTAAAGGGTGCAGTTTAAGAGAAAAAATAGTATAATAAGAGGAGAAATAGTGCAACAAGAGGAGAAACAATGCAACAAGAGGAGAAACAGTATAAATGTCTCTTAAAGGGGTGCAATTTACATCTCAAAGAGTGTAACAAGAGGAGAAATCGTGTAAATATCTCTCAAAGAGTATAACTTTTGTTTAAAGAGTGTAACTTTCATTTTAATGTATGCAGTTTACATCTGAAAGAGTGTAATAAGAGGAGAAATAGTGCAAATATCTCTCAAAGAGTGCAATTTTTATTTAAAGAGTGTAATTTTCATCTTAAAGCTGCAGTTTACATCTTAAGTAGTACAACTTATGTCCATAATAGTGCAACATTTTTTTAAAATAGTATAATTTTTTTTAACGGTGTAATTTCATCTTCATCTTTCTTTTTCTATAATTTTTTTTCTTTATTTTTTTTTCTTGCTTCTTCTATAATTTTTTTTTGTCACCCTTCTCTGCCAACGGCCACGACGTCAGCGACGACGCCGCTAAGGGCCCCCCACTTTGAGGCTGAAGCGTCGCAGCGACCTCCATGGTGTCGGTGTCGGCGAAGATGCATCGTTGTCGGAGGCGGCAGAGGAGGAGGGAGAGGGAGAGGACAAGAAGGGCGGGGAAGGGCGAGAGAGGTGTCGTTGTCGGAGACGATGGAGGAGAGTCGGAGAGGAAAAAAAAAAAAAGAGTCGCGGCGCGGCCTCGGTGGGATGGGAGGCGAGGAAGGTGGGGGGTGCACAGGCGAGGGCAAAGGCGAGGGCGAGAGCATGAGGGTGAGAGACGAGGCGGGCCGTTTCCGCCTCCGCCTCCCCTCTGTTGCTTTCTTGGGCGAGAGGAAAAAAAAATGAACGAAAGAAAAGAAGAGGAGAGAGAAAGAGGAGAGAGAAAAAGTAATAAGGGTATTTTGATTAGTTTGCTGAAAAAGCGGACCAAAACTGCAAAAACGAAAAAGGTGAACCGGTTTTACAAAAGACCAAAACTAGTAGATTTTTTATGCAAATTGGCCAAAAGTAAATTTAGATCAAAATAAACAAAAGTTAAAAATTGTTAACAAAAATATTGAAATTTAAGTTGTCTATTACACAATGGCCTATAGCTGAGGGTCTCCCAGTGTGAAACCAACGGAGTTAATTACATCATTATTTTGAACTATTATTTGATTATTTCAATTTAACTTTTAATCTTTTGTTTTTTATTATTGTTTCTGCTGCCAAAAAGAAAAACTTCTAAAAGAAATCGTCAAATTACTTCGAAATTGTTTCCATGGAAAGATTTAATTATGACGTAGAAAATATTATTTAGTACTTATTTTGTAATTTCGATTCCAATTAAGGATTTCTCAAAAAACAAATAATGAACATCATTACTTTATTGCCGTAATATTTGATGCGAAGCACAAAAGGAGGCGATTGAAACACGGTGCCATGGACCGGTTTAGCGATGATTTGTGATATGTAGTTCATTTTGTTAATGAATTATTTCCTTCTTGGATGTAAACACCGATATCAAATCACACACAGCATCTCCGTAATAATTTTTGCCTCAAGTTCCGAAACGATGAACATAAAACGAAGTATGACGATCTCTTTATTTTATATGAAACAAAATTGACAAACCAATTTCAATTGAAGATTAAAAATTCCTAAAATAATGAATCTCATTTGTAGGACAATTAATTAATGAGCTGAACAACAACAACAACATAATCAGAGAAAGAAGGGAGAATTAAGGCAAGGGAGGGAATTTCGCAGAAGTTGAAATCAATCAATCAATCATGGTTCAGTGAGAGCCAACGATGGTTTCGAAGCAGTGAAGGCCGTCGAGCTCCGGAGCGAACCGAGGTCGGTGCGGCTTCTCTCGCCGCCTCTCATCCTTGGCCTCTGCCGCCGAACTCCGTTCTCTTTCAGTAGTTAAGCTGCTCTTCGCGCCGGCCTTATCCCGGGACGTTGTGTGCACGGCCTTCCGCCTGTTCGACCAGGATAGATTCATCCAAGAAGAGGCGGCGACGTCGGCAGGGGAGGAGCTAAGAATCGACATCGCCAGCAGCTTGTCCATTTGTTAAATATATATTGTACGTATGTTTAGGTTGGTGTAACTGATCTGATCTCTCTATCTGCGTTTCCGAGTGCGGGTGAGGGAGGATTGGAGTATTTATACGAGTGTAGTGAAGCTGTGCAGGGTAGGGTAGGGGGTAGGAGATCAGCGGAAGCTGCTGCTTGGAGTGGAGAGATGGACCGGTCGACAGGCACTCTCCTTGATGACCAGCTCTGGTCAACCAATTAATCTCCCACCTGCAGGCAGGGAGCGCGCGCGGAAGCGAGTAGAGGTCGCAGCGGACCGCGTCGCGTCCACGCGCAGCAGTTGAGTCGTAGGTCTCTCGCTTTCTTGGGTTCTTGGGTGGCGGCGTCTGGCGGGTCAACTGCCCCTCCAACGCGGGCCGCTCTTCTGTTCTTATCCGACCTGGAGCGCTGACTTGGCCAGTAATGGTGGGCCCAGCAATGTCGATGGGTCGAATTTTCAAAAACACCAATCCGCACGCCACTAAAAATTAGAAATCTGAATTCGAACCCAAATTCATTCCAGGGATCTTAAGAATCTATATCCAACTCCGAATCTGACCACAAATTTGAAACTCGAACCCGAATCCGAAAATTTGAACATGAAACAATAATTTTTCTTTACAATATTTCAAAATAATATTACGTTAAATCTAAAATTTTAAAATACAAATTTAAATAATATCATAAAATATTTATGTATATATTATGTAATGTAAAATAATTTCGGATTCGGGTTCAGATTGGATAGAATCAAAATTCATATATACCCAAATTCAAATTCGACGGGTTTTCATTTTTGATATCCATGTTTATTTACTTTGCTTCTCATTTAAAAACTTATATTTTATCTCCTGTGGTTTAAATTTTATTTCGTCAAAAAGTTTTATGTCAAATAAAGCGACAAAGTGAAGTTTTTGAAAAACTATAGGGTGTCAAAATTAAAAAGTGCGCTGAATTATAAAATAGTTAAGTATAATTTTTCGAACTACAAGATGACAAAGTAAAAATAAGCCAAGCAACTTTCTGAACCGCGGGAAGGCAAAGTCAAAATACGCTGTTCCAGTGGGGCAATTTGAAGTTTCCATTGTTAGAAAATCTAAACCAAAATCAAATCAAATTATAAATTTTTATATGATTTTGATTACATATGTTAGTTTAAATATTTGGATTCTTAAAGATTGTCTAGATAGTTTGCCGGTTCATTTGTTTGATTGATTACATTTATTCAGTTGTTTTTTTTTTTTTTTTTATGTTGGCTTAATATACTATATAAGGGCCCTTTTGAATGCCCAATTAAAATAATCAACGGAGTTTATGTTTCATTGTTTAGCTAAAATAGAAAACCCTATTTGATTCTATAGTTTTCCATGGTTCTATTTATTGGTTGTTCGAATGCATATGATTGCAGAAGAGTAGAATGGCAGTTGAGTATTGACCATGGTGAGACATGTTGGTGAAAACTCAAAATTTTGAGTTTGAATTTATTTTATTTGAACTTTGATATTTTATTATTTATTATTTATTATTTATTATTTTATTTATTTATTACTTTATTTATTTTATTTTATTTAATTATTTTATTATGTTTCTTAATGAGAAAGAAACTAACGGGATATTTTTCCCGTTTAGTTTCTTGGTCTGTTTCTTGCGTCAACGGAATCTCATTCCGTTGCGCGGGATAAGCCTTTTTCTCGTAACGAAGAAGGGAATTAAATCTCCTTCCTCTTTTCCTCCTCTATTTTTAGATAGAATAAAACAGAGTAGGTAAAAAAATATTAGATAATTGATTAATCCTTATTTTTGAATATTCCATTTTTTATCCACTGGGTGTTGAGAATTTCGTCAACATTCTTTACGATCATGCTCGCAGGAGAAGGAATTCCGGTCGTACATTGAGGGTGTTATTTTCGATTAATCCTGCACGTAAGGACGGGAATACGCCTTAGGACAGTGCCTCGCACGCTTCCGAATAAGATCAAATCTTTATTGGAATATTTGCGTCATCTGTAAGTTGATTTATTTATCTTTATTACAAATTAGTTAGATTTTAATCACAATAAGATTTTCGTTGCGGTATTTGTTCCAACAAACTAAGGCGTATTCCTATCTGATTGTGATTAAATCTGACGGTGCTAATCCATTAAAATATATACATATATATTTTGCTTATAATTCTGTTTGACAACTTGTTAGTATGCTTGTCATTCAAATTTAAATAAATTGGGATTAGCATTTGTAAATTCTAATTGTATATTGTTTATCTGCAAATTAGTCTCTTCTGTTATTATCTTTTTTTTACCATATGGATCCAAAAGGGTGAATTTTGTTTTTGCTACAGTAAATGAAATTTTATTTGTGTACGGTTTGAGTTTTGCTATTGTTAAAACCTTAAAAAAAAGAAAAAAAAAAGGTTTTACTGTTTTGTTATAAGTTTTTTTTTTTTAAAAAAAAACTAGTACGGATTTTTTTTTTTAAAAAACTGTGCTACAGCAAAATTAATTTTTAAATAATTTTGCTACAATAAAATCCTTTTTTTTAGTGTACGAATTTCTTGATCATGTAAAATCCATTTTTACTTTGTTTTCCACAAAGACATTGTATGGATTATTTTTTTAAAAAAGGGTGCTACAGTACATACTCCTAAAAAGATAAACAAATTTGTTACAGTGAAAGATTTTTAAGTATATGGGTTTTCTTAAAGTTTAATTTATATATATACCTTTTTTCGAAAAAAAAAGAAGTTGTTTTTGTTACTGTAAAATAATTTTATTGTGTAGGCCTTTTGAGCTTTCGCTACAGTAAAACTTATTTGGTTAAAAAAGGTTTTACTGTTTTGCTACAGTAACCATTGTTCCTTTTGATCATGTAATGAAATTAAAAAAAAAAAAGAGGAGGAAAGAAGGAATTTTGCTACAGAATTTCTTTTTTGTACAAATTTCTTTCGTAGCTTATATATACTGTTTTTTGTTTTTTCAAAAAAAAAAAAAAAGAAAGGCAAAATATTTTGTTCCAAGTAGGTATTGGGCCAATTCGGTGGACAACTGGCAAGCCGGGACTACATCCATGATCCATGTCAAAACGGTGGACTGGGAACATATAGGACGCGCCAGAAGATATGAGCCGCGTCTGTTCAAAAAGTTGTAACAACCGCGAGCGGTTATGAGTAGTTCCAATCGGCCGAAGGTGGTCCTTCAAATCAGGAGATAGTGGCCGATCGTGCAATGACGATAACTGAACGCAAGGGCAACTTTATAAATAGGCATACGAAGACCCCTGCGCACAAAAGGCCACTTTTATTTTTTCGGCGTCTTTCTTTCCTGCATTTACCGCTTTTCATAGGAGTAGTTCTCGTAACTTAGCATACTTGCAGTCTGTCTGCCCTACGGGATCACTCCCCTGTTCTTGTACTTGGAGTTTGTCTGCCCTACGGGCATCACTCCCCTGTTTTTGCGTTTCTATTCAATAGAAAGTCATTTTCGGCTCTTCTTGCCGATCAGATCTCGAGTTGTTTAGTCATTCAGCTCATCTCTCAGTCGAATTCTGGGCTTCCCTTCTTTATTCGGCTCATCCCGCCGAAGCGAATTTACTGTAGAGGTCTTCGAACCGGGCTGATTCGATCCCTCATCGGCTGAATCGCTTGATCCGTCGTGGGCGCAAACTTCGAGGGTCACCATCCGCGGCCGCTCATCATCCCGATGTTCTTCCCGAGGAGGATTCTTGACTGGGTTAAGGGTCGGGACTTTCGGCCACCAACAATTTTTGGCACGCCCAGTGGGACATTATTTTTAAGGTAAATTTGCATTTAAAGTATGGCTGATGATAATGCCATGAATCTTCGTAATAGGGCTATCCCTAGAAACTCTGTGAGTGAACAGCCCAGTAATTCAGAAAATGTGATTATTTAATACTTCATTAACCAAGACGGCTTTTACTTGGTATACAAGTCTACCCGCTAATTCCGTACGAAATTGGGACGAGTTGGAGGGTAAATGTTATGAACAATTTTATAGAACTGAGCCAGAGTTGTCAGTTGCGGATTTGGCTCAATTTAGATAGAGAATAGGGGAATCAGTTGATGAATATTTAAACCGATTCAAGTCGGCTCGAAGCCAATGTTTCGTAAGAATGCCGGAATCGGAATTTGCCAAAATGGCGTTCAACGGCATGCATTTTAACATTAAAGATCACTTTGAAGATAAATTCTTTCCAAATCTTTTCGATTTGGGAGTTCGAGTTGCTCAATACGAGTAATTTCGAAAAGGGAATAATGAAGATCGGCCTAGATGGAGCCGAAATAAGGACTGGAACAAGGGAAAGAAGAAAAATATCTCTTTCTTTGAGGAGGCTTCGACTCATGAAGAGCCGAATTCGTCTGAAGAGAATAAGGATTCGGCTGATGAAGCCGAAATTTGTACAACCGAGATAGTGAGAAATAATCAACCATATAAATGTGCTTTATTAAAACCTGCCAAGTCAAGAGAGGCGAAAGCACATATATCGGCCTTTAATTATTCGTTTGGTATAGCAAAAACCGATCTTATTTTTGATCGGTTGCTAAGGGACGGACGAATTAAACTACAGGAGGGTCAAACTATACCTTCTGTAGAAGAACTGAAATGCAGAAAATACTGCAAATGGCACCATTCATTGAGCCATAAAACTAGTGAATGTACTGCCTTTAAGAGGTAAATTCAAAAAGAGATAAATGAGGGTCGGCTGATCTTTGCCGACCAAGAAAATAGAGATATGAAAATTGATAAGAATCCTTTTCCATCACAGGTCAACGCCGTGAACATGAAAGGGAAAGAAAAAGCGACTGCGAAAAGGCAGATCCAAGAAGAAATAGACGAGGGTCGGCTCATATTAGCCGACCAGGAAAACGAAAATAAAGAAATTAACAGAAGTTCGTTTTTATTTCAGGTTAATATGATGAATGTTAAAGGAAAAGAGATTTTGGACAAGGAGACCGCTGACAACGTGGCCCATGCCAAAAAGCATCTTCGGCTTTGCATCAGGTGCAAGGCCGAAATGACGAAAAAAGACTGGGAAGCCATCGTGAATGCCAAGAAAAGGGGGAACGAATGGAATGAGTTGATGGCGTTCCCTGAGGATTGGGATGACATTCCTGATGGTGAAGACCGAGAAGAAGAAGGCTCGGACGCAGTCTATAATGACACTGAACCGGAAGTAGATTCGGTTCAACGCAAGAAAGATATGCTGATGCAGAAGATTCTGCATGATTACTACAACAACAGGTGTGGAGAGCGTCATGGCCGATGGGACTACCAGGATAGACCATTCGGCTCTAAGCAAAGGTTCCCTGAATATCGGCCACACTGGCAACAGCAAGCCATGCCAAGACCGGAACCGGAATTCGAAGGAATGACCGAGAGAGACATAGAATTCCTCGGTCGGAGGTTAGTCAACGAACTCGGCATTCAGCCTTGGCCGAGACCATGGGAAAAAAGAGAAATTCTGAAAAATCATTTAAGAACGGTAAAAGTACCGGCGAATGTGCCAGTGATGAATGGCACGAAGTTGACGTCAAACCATCGGCCAGGTGGCAGGGGCCGATGTTGACAAAAACTCAGAAACGTCGACAGCAGAGGATGCAAGCCGAGACAAGACAACACTATGAGGAAGCGAAAGGGATGAGGCTCAATGTATGGAGACGCCCTGATGAGCGGTCACACCCTTTTTGTCCAAGGAGAAATGACCATGAGGCAGGCGGCTCATCGCCCGCCCTCCAGTTGAAGTCAAGAATAGAACGGCCAACCGAGGCCGAGTTGGAAGAGAAAATGACCAGGAGGGAGTTAGAAGATAAAATAGCTTCCATCGAGACGATGATCAAGAGAGAAAGATGGCCTCCTAAAGAGAGGGAGGTTCGTATGGAGAGTGACCCTTCAGTCGAAACGGCCAAGGAATCAGAAGAGAAGAAACAGAGAATTAAGGGAAAGTCGGCTGATGAATCACCAGCCGAGGTGAGTATGGTGTATGCTCTGCCTCAATCCTTCAAAGCAGAGTTTATTGAGTACGAGGAATTCAGAGAAGAAGAGGAAAATGGGCTTACAGTAGCCCAAGTGCAACTAGAGGATGTTCGACAGGCCGATGCAGTGGTTTTTAAGAAACCATCGGCCATGCAGACGAGGTTCATAAGGCCTCTCTTTATAAAAGCTTTAATAGAAGGTCAGCCGGTAGGCCGAGTTATGGTAGACGGCGGTGCTATGGTCAATGTGATACCTACTTCCTTTTTCAAGAAGTTGGGCAAAGATGAAGACGAATTAAAGCCCACCAATTCAATCATGACCGATTTCACAGGAAACGGTCAACAAGCTCGAGGAGTGCTCACCACCGAACTCACGGTAGGCTCAAAAACTTCAAAAACTGAGTTTTTTGTAGTGGATGCAGATAGCCACTACAACTTACTCTTGGGAAGAGATTGGATACACTCAAATGAATGCGTACACTCTACCCTCCACGGGAAACTATTCCAGTGGATAGGAGACAAGGTAGAAGAAATCCGGGCCGAGGGACGGCCTCAAATGATAGATGTCAACATGGAGGACATCGGCCACACCAATTGGGCCGATGCTGATCCAGATCAGATTTCGTTTGTAAGAGTAACGGAGGAGGGGATTTAATTAATTCTCTCCAAAGATATCAATGCTATGGTGGCTGATGAAAAGCTACCTAGATGGTTAAAATGGAGTCCCAAAAGTCAAGAATAGAGACTTGGCATAAGCCTCGACAGAATGAGCCGATCAACAAGATCGGCTATGAGGATGATTTGGCTGTTATGGCCGATGTGTTAGCACTTAACAATTCGGCCAAAAAGGCCGAAGAAGTTATGAAAGATTCGTGTCATAAAGCCGAAGAAGAAGGTCAAATGAATAGGCAAACAGCAGAAATGAAGCTGGAAGAATCGCCTATTAAAGTCGGCGAGAAAAAGCTGGAGACCCATGATTTGTTGATAGAAGTAAACCTGGGGTCTTATGTAGACAACAGGCCGATGTTTATAAGTTCTAAGCTGTTGGCTCAGCAACAGGAAGAATTGAAGAAGCTATTGAAGGAGTACAAGGACTGCTTCGCCTGGAGCTATGAAGAAATGCCAGGTCTAAGCCGAGAGATTGTAGAGCATCGGCTGCCCATCAAAAAAGGGTTCAAGCCTTTTAAACAACCGGCTCGTAGGTTTGAGCCGAGTATTGTACTCCAAATTAAGAATGAAATTGAAAATCTTTTAAACGCCGGATTTATTAGAGCGGCCCGTTATGTTGATTGGGTGTCTAATATAGTTCCAGTGCGTAAAAAGAATGGCAAACTTAGAGTTTGTATTGATTTTAGGAACTTGAATTTAGCTACACCTAAAGATGAATATCCAATGCCAATAGCTGATATGCTAATAGATTCGGCTACCGGCAATGAAATTCTGTCTTTTATGGATGGACATGTTGGTTATAATCAAATTTATATTGCTGAGTGAGATGTTGCTAAAACAGCTTTTAGATGCCCCGGTTCAATTGGAACCTTCGAATGGGTTGTTATGCCGTTCGGCTTAAAGAATGCCGGAGCTACTTACCAAAGAGCAATGAATTTTATTTTCCATAACTTAATCGGCAAAATGTTGGAAGTATATATCGATGATATAGTTGTCAAATCCAAGTCACAAGCCGAACATTGGGTTGATTTAAGGCTCGCCTTTGAAAGAATGAGAAAATATAATTTGAAAATGAACCTTTTGAAATGCGCTTTTGGAGTTTCAGCAGGAAACTTCTTAGGATTTTTAGTGCATAAGAAAGGGATCGAAATTGATCAAAATAAGGCGAAAGCGATATTAGAACTACCGCCGCCTAAAAGCAAAAAAGAAGTGCAAAGCTTGTTGGGAAAGATTAATTATCTTCGGCGGTTTATATCTAATTTAGCCGGAAGGATTGGGGTTTTTATCCCACTACTTCGGCTAAAAGATAAAGAAGAATTTGTTTCGACAAAAGAACAGCAAGAGGCGTTTGAAAATATAAAAAGATATTTATCAAATCCTCCGGTACTGGTACCTCCGAAGCCAAATCAGCCGATGAAGTTGTACATATCGGCTGCAGACGAAAATTTGGGATGTTTGCTGGCTCAAGAAAATGAAGAGAAGGAAAAACAGGCCATTTATTACCTAAGCCGACGTCTGTTAGATACAGAAAAACGGTACTCGGCTATAGAAAAATTATGTTTGGCTTTATATTATTCATGCACAAAATTGAGATATTATATTTTATCAACTGAAGTATCGGTAATATGCAAAATCGATTTGGTAAAATATATGTTATCTAAGCCAGTGTTACGAGGACGAATTGAAAAATGGGTATTAGCTTTATCCGAGTTTTCCCTTAATTACGTTCCTGCCAAAGCTGTCAAAGGCCAAGCTATAGCTGACTTTTTGGCCGATCACTCATGTGTAGAGATTGAGGAGCCGAAACAAAACTTGATCGACTGCCAACCTTGGGTGTTGTATTTTGACGGCTAAAAAACAACCAAATCTGCAGGAGCAGGGATAGTGATACAATCTTCTGAAGGTCATGTTTGTCAATTTGCATTTGAATTAGATTTCGGTTGTTTCAACAAGCAAGCCGAGTATGAGGCCTTGATAATCGGCCTTGAAATATTGCAATAATTGAAAGCAAAGTCAATCAAAGTCATTGGTGATTCACAGTTAGTAATCAAGCAGGTTAACGGGGAATACCGATGTGAGAATCCGAATTTGTAAAATTATTTGAGGAAGACAATAGAATTATTATGCAATTTCGGAGAAGCCGAATTTGAACATTCGAGCAGACAGGAAAATAAAAAGGCAAATGAATTGGCCCAATCGGCTTCAGGATACAGAGAGCCGAAGTCAAAGTTAATAGTAATACAGAGGAGATTACTACTTTCGGTTCATATACGAGAACCGATTATAGCTCCTATAGAAGTGAAAGAAGATTGGAGAAAATCATTGATCAAATATTTGGAGGATCCTAATATAAGGGTCGATTATAATATTCGAAGAAGAGCTCTCGGCTATTGTTTGTTGGATGATCAACTTTACAGAAGAAAAGCCGAAGAAGTTCTATTAAAATGCTTAGGGCCTGAAGAAGCTCTATTGATAATGGGAGAAACACATGAGGGAATATGTGGAACCCATTTAGCAGGAAAAAAGTTAAGATGGACAATTCGGCACCTAGGATATTATTGGCCGACTATGCATCAAGATTGCATAGAGTATGCTAAGGGTTGCCAAGAATGTCAATTTCATGGCTCGATACAGAGGGTTCCTGCTTCTGAGATGTACGCCATAATTAAACCATGGCCTTTTCGAGGTTGGGCCATAGATTTAATTGGAGAAATTCAGCCGAATTCTTCGGCTGGTCACAAATTTCTAATAGTAGCCATTGATTATTTTACTAAGTGGGTGGAAGCCAAGCCTACTCAGTTGGTTACTCAAAAGAAAATTATTGATTTTGTTGAAGATCATATAATTCATCGCTTTGGGATTCCCGAGACAATTACGACCGATCAAGGAACAATGTTCACAGGAGGACAGTTCATTCGGTTCATCAAGTCTCGAAAAATAAAATTACTCTATTCATCTCCTTATTATGCCCAGGCGAATGGACAAGTAGAAGCAGCGAATAAAATAGTCATCAACCTGATGATACGACACATCGGAAAGTATCCGAGAAAATAGAATAAAAAACTTTCCGAAGTTTTATGGGCATGCCGAACTTCAGTTAAAACGGCAACAGGGATGACACCATTCCAACTAGTTTACGGCCATGAGGCTGTAATCCCAGCCGAGATAACAGTTCCTTCTTTAAGGATAGAGAAACAAAAAAATCTTTCGGCTGATGAATATAGTGAGTTAATGAAAGACAAAACAGAGAAATTAATAGATACTCGGTTGATAGCTTTAGATAATATGCAAGCGTATCAAAGCCGAGTACGTAATGCATATAATAAGAAAGTTCGATTAAAAACATTTGTCGTTGGTGACTTAGTACTTCGGCTGGTTTTTCCAATCGGTCAAAAAGACCGAATGTATGAAAAATGGTCCCCAAATTGGGAAGGACCATTTCAGATTAGCCGAATCACAAGAGGAAATGCATATTATTTGCAAAACAGAGATGGATCAGAAAGTGAAAAACCAATCAACGAAAAATATTTAAAGAAATATTACCCATCCATGTGGGAGCATAGTCAAAATCAGAGTTAGAATATTACAAGCCGAATCAAGATAACAAGTCTCTAAGTTGGTTTCATTTGGCTATAAGGTTGGCTTGGGCAATTTCAGCAGCTTTTCTTCGGCGCTTCATCAAAGGATGCACCTTGTAGAGTTGAGAAAGCTCTTCTTGAATCTTCATCCCTTCTATCTTTCGTAACTTCAATTGATCTTGTAATTGAAGTCGGCGCTCAGAAGCTTGTGCGAGAGTAGATTTGGCTGCTGCTAATTCTTCTTTAAGAGTGAAAATCTGCTTTCTTAAAGCCGATTCTGAAAAGGCTGTTAACCGGTGACAGAATTATTTTGTACCGGTACGCAGTGTATTATCCGAGAAGATAGCTCTCAGGTTTGGCTGTTGCGTAGCTGTTTAACTGGTGACACCCCTGATGTGTACCGGTATACAATGCTGCGAAAACAGCAGGTTGGTCTGCTGCAAATATGAAAAGAAGGAGGGCTTATTTGCTATTATAGCAGCCTATATAAGACCCCAACCCCTCTTTTCTCTTGTTCCTAGCTTAGAACATCCCTCCTATCTCATTTCTCTCCATTTCTCTCTCTAGAAGCTCTCTACCAAGGTGGGTTAGAGGTGGATTTGGAGGAGTTCAAGTGGAGATTAGAGCTTTTGAAGGGTTTGGAGGCTCTCCTACAAGGTGTAGCTTGGTGAGCTTTGGGCCAAGGTAAGGTTTCTTGTAAGAATGATATTAGGGCTTGGTTTTACACCCAAAATCTTTTGGATTTGATCTTCTTACAAGAGTAGAGACCTTGTTGAGACCATAGAATACATGAAAATCATGTTTTCTTCATGTGCTCTCATGGTGGATTTCTAGGATTTGTTCTAAATGCCCTAGTAATGGTTTGAATGGCCTAATAATGGTTCTAGATAAGTTTCTAGATGATTCTAAGCTTGTTTTTGCTTAGCAAAGAGATCAAACCAAGGTATTGGGCAAAATGACACTGTCAAGGCACCAAAATTGGGGCTTTTGCCCTAGGTGGGTTTAAATGTAAATTGACCCTATGTAAATCTAATTGAAGGTATTTCCGACACGTTGGAGAAGTCGGTTCGGCGATTGGTCAAGCCTACGCGAAAATATTGAATAAACGGACGTTTTGGCTTCGTTTCCGCCTGGAGGGCTGAGACGACGTCCAAAAATCACGAGAACGGATCCGGAGCATCGTGACATCAAGTTATAGACCTTTAATTTTCGGATTGTGGATTTGTGGCCGTTTGGTGGTCGAGTGTGAGTTCGGGCCGAACCGGACAACGGGTGCCACGGGAGGCCGATTGCAAGTGACTACAAGCAATCGAAGAGCGATTCGAGGTGGGTTGTGCTCATCGAAATGTTTAGCTCACTTCCATGCCAAAGTGAAGTGTGAATATTGTTGATGCATGTGTAGTTGGTAGGTTGTATGTGATAATATGAAGTGCATAAATCATATTATGCTTGATGTTATTACCTACCATGAGATGTTACATAAGTGCATGAAGTAGAGGCTAAAGAATGCATGTGATAGGTACAAATGAATGCATGAGACATGTTAGTAAAATGCATGAGCTAGATGCTAAATAACATGAATGACATAGATGTTATATAAATGCATGAATGAGATGATATTAATAAATGCATGCGAAAAGCGTAAATGAATGCATAGAGTATATGCTAAGTTAGTGCATGAATTAAATGCTACATGAATGCAAGTATTGTTGTGTATGGACCATCCTTGGAGAATGAGAACTTAGATCGATGAACTCTAAGTAGAGTAAAGAACTCGATAAGTATAGCTTGTAAACTAAGAATTCTAAGTATAAATAACAAGGACAAGAGTGGCAATAAAACCTAGTGTCATTGAACATAGGTGATTCATGAGTGGTATGTCAAGTATCATTCCTAGGTGTGGACAACTAGGAAAACAAGAATGTGAGTGTCATTAAACCTAATATATTAAACATAGGAGGAGAATTGAACCTAGAGTCAAGTAAACCTAGGTTATGAATAGAGTGACATTGAACCTAGAGTCAAATGGACCTAGGTAGTAAAGAACGTGGAACCTAGTGTTAATGAACCTAGGCTATGAGTATAGTGGCAACGAACCTAAGTATTAAACTAGGTTGAGTAAAGGCTTGGATCTAAATCGGTCGATACTATAGGGTGAGACCAACCCTAGAGTTATGAAAGTGGATTCCGGAATCCCTAGGAATGAATGCTGCTAGTACAGCGAAAGAGACATACGACCGAGCGTAAGTGAAGTGTAACTGCGGGTATGTGTGGTTCTCCTCACCTGGCAGTGACTAAGCAGGTACGTGTGGTTCTCCTCGCCCGGTATAAGTATGAGATTGGGGACGCGGGTACGTGTGGTTCTCTTCGTCCGTAGGTCCATTGAGCGACTTGTGGTCTGGGGTTCAACGGTATATCCTCACCCTGTGAGTAGATCTGTAGTCGAAAGGATTTAAGGCTGAGGTGCATGTGAGACGACCTTCGCCTCGAGCCTGACAGAGCGCGGATTATCCGCAGTTGATTGACTCAAGACCGAGTCGAGTGGCATAGTTGGCTAAGGTAAAACAACCTTAGGAAAGAGTGGTAATTGTGTATAATATGTCTAAGGTGTGAGTATCCTTAGTGAAGAACAAAGAATAAAGAACGGATAATATTAAAGAATAACAATAGTAAAGAACGACTAAGAATAAAAATTAGCTAAGAATAAAGAATGGCTAATATTAATGAATGGCTAAGAATAAGAGTAGAACCAATTAATTTACTTGGATAGTTACATGATTTGCATGTTGCATATTATGAGTCATGAACATAATAATGTTAGTTGCATAAATTATATATCTGTGAATATTTGTTGGACTAACATGTTTGCAGTGCCTCCTTTGGACCTGGTGGGTCGAGCTTTTCCCTTGGGTGGCCGTACCTACTGGAAACTATGGATAATAATTCTCACCCCTGTATTGTTTTTGGATGTACAGGTTCACACGTGAGCGGCGCGAGGAAAGGGCGTAGCTCTGTAGATAGCACCCTACCACTGAGACCAGAGATAGCAGTACCCTGGCTCGGCTTAACTTAGGGTTGTGAAAGGAAGAGAACAAAGTTGTAATAATTATGTTAAAACTGGATTGTATTTGGAAGCTATAAAATAGAGTTAAAGAATTGAAAATATAATATGTAAAATGTATGTGTGTTGAATACTTGTAATAGCATAGGTAATTATGTTTTCATACATTTCTGATGCAATCTTTGTTGAATGTTGTTCCTGGTTGGAACCTCGTGCATTGTTTGGATTGTGACTCCTTGGACGTACAGGGGAGACTCTGTCTGCGGTACAGGAAAACCCTGTCCGTTCGACGGTCTGTCGGCGTGCCCAAATCCGACCAAAGAGGCGGGCTTAGGGCGTGACAATTTGCTTCTGCAGCAGGTGGCCGCTAGGGAGGTTCAGATTCCCACACCACCCACGCCAGTTGAGGACGTTGCACCGAGGGTGCTGTCTCCCGCGCCGGCTCTTCGCAGGCAGCACCTTTGGTTGAGCCTCGGGAGGAGGTTACCGCGGCACCGCCAGCTCAGGTGCCTCCGGCGGGGGCAGTTTTCCCCGTGGTGGTCGAAGGAGCGGAGCAAGACCGGCTCATGGATCGCCTCAACGAGTTTAGGAGGTGCAGTCCCCGGATCTTCGATGGAGAGAAGGCCGACCACTGGATCGTGGAGAAATGGTTGATGCATATGGAACAGCTTTTCCGCGACACCTTTGTGGAGGAGAGAGACCGAGTTTGGCTCGCTACTCATCACCTAGATGGCGAGGCCTACCGTTGGTGGTTGGATATTCAAGATAACCCCAGCATGGATTTGGTGGCTATTTCATGGAGGCGGTTCAAGGAGCTTCTTTTGGCGCATTACTTCCCCAACAGCGTCAAGAGGCAAATGGAGAAAGATTTGCGCGGCTTGCGCCAGGGGGAGCGGACAGTAGCCGAGTATGAGCGGGAGTTCTCCCGGCTCCACCATTGCGTGCCTTTCGTCGTGCGAGACTTCGAGGACAAGGCCCTCATCTTCGAGAGTGGACTACGGCCATCGATCTTCCGGTTTGTGCAATCGTCGAATTTGCAGACCTATCGGGAAGTGATGAACTGCGCTCTCATTGTGGAGAGGGGCGCGATAGACGTGCAACAGCGGCGCGAGGGCTTGGACAAGGGTAAGGGCAAAAGGCCCGCCGCTAAGGGTGTGAGTCAAATGCACTATAGGAAGCCGCCGAAGCACCTTAGGAGCCAGTCAAGAGGGCGTGGCTCATCTGCACAGAGAGGAGGTTTCGATTAGCGTCGACCTCCCCAGTGCGTGATCTGTGGTGGTCCTTACATTCCGCCGCAGTGACCAAACATCAAGGCTCAGCGACTATAAAATTTTTCGTGAGGCACCGTTGGAGGAATTCTAAATTGAAATCGCGTTCCGTCGGCGTATTTCGCCGAAAAACGCACCTAAAATCGACATCTGATTTTCGACAAGGCTTGGGGCCTTGGACAACCAGTCCAGAGGTATCCCGCAGCCCGCACACACTGCCTACAGCAGCCATGAAACGTGAATTTGCATATAAGCCCCGGCGACTACATAAAATCACATCATTTTATGTGATTTTCGGGGTTTTACAGCCGATAGCGCAAACCGAGGACTTTCGAGCCTTGCTGAGACATCTGCTGACAGGTCTCGATGTGCCGGAGTTCGTGCTCACGATTCGGAGCATGGCCAACCACTGTGGAGAGAGCGGGAGCAGCGCGCACAGTGCCTAAACAGTGCTTGATGCACAAACCGGGACTCCGCTGACCCCAAAGGGGGTGAGCACGATGATCGGCACGGATTAGGGATCGTCGTGCTCGCTTTCGGGAGTGTCGGGGTGCCCTCGGATCATCAGAACAGCGACCCGAACCCGAAACAGTGCGCAGGAAATGTAAAACTAGCTTACCAGAGCTAGGTGGAGCACGAGATGGCCGGCGGTGGCTGGACAGTGGGTGCACCGGCAGGGAAAGGTTGCGGCCAGTCAGAGGAGGCTCGGGCATGCGCTGGCCAATGGCGGGAGGCGGCCAGTGGAGCGGTGGAGCGGCACGAGCCCATGCGGCATGGCTTGGCTAGGGCTCAAAGGGCAACGGCGGCCGGGGGAGCGCCGGGGCGACGGCGACTGGTCGCCGGAGGCCAAGGGAGGGCGGCGTTGCCGACCGTGGGCGGCAACGGCGCGCAGGGACCATGGTGACCCCAGCTCGGCCCGAACCTGCACCAGATGGCCGCAGGGAGCTAAGGCGACGGGCGGGGGCCCGCGGGGACGGCGGCGAGGGGGTCGCCGGAGGCCCAGGAGGGCGGCGTGGCCGGTCTAGGGCGGCGGCGGCTCACGGGCCACAAGCTGAGCTAAGCTCGGCCCGAGCTAACCGAGCCCAGCCGCGGATCGCCTAGGCGGCAACAACGGTGCGCGCGGACGGCCGGGGCCGGCGGGGATGGCGCAGGAGGTCGGGTCTCGTCCAGGGAATAGGTCCTGAGGCGTGTGGGTGATTCCCTGAGGTTGATGGCCAAGGTGGTGGAGACAAGGTAGAGAAGAAGGCAAGGCTAGCCTTTTCGGCGGACGGGGACGCTCGCCGGCGGCCGAGGTGCGCGCGGTGAGGGGCTGGGAGGTGGCTGGTGATGGCTGGGGCGCAGCTGAGCTAGGTAGACTTCTAGGGCTAGGGTTTCGTGCAAGAAACCCTAGTTGCACCATTTGTACAATGTGAAGTTTTGCAAGAAAGTCCCCCAAAGCTGAGAATTTTCAGCCAAGTCCCTAACAGCATGTATGTTTCGCGCATACGCACCTGAACGTTCAAAATCGCGCAAAACGGTACATAAAATATAGGGCTTTTTCGTGAATTTTCTGTTTTGCCATTTTCAACCCCTCAATGAACATTATGCGATTCCCGAAGATCCGTCCGTCGGATTTTCGATCGGATTGGGCCAGCGTGTTCAGCCTGACTGGGGCATCGAATCTACAATTTCGTTTCATTATATTGGTCGCCGATTTGCTATGAAACCCATCCCCTCACCAATCTTCCAAAAACAACACATATATATATATATATATGTGTAAATCCAATAAAACCCCCTTTTCTCGAAAATCGTGTATCAAAACCCAAATCCGTCAGTGCCATTGAGTCCAGGATAGTCGCACCATAAAAAACGAGCTATTGGATCACTATGAACGGAATCCAATACGCACTAGAAGCCATCTCTACTGATTGGCCTCTCCGGAAAATCAGAGTTACTATTTACTTTAAGTGATTAGTACAGGTCGCAACTTCTCCATCCTAACTCGTTTTCTTCTGAAACTTGACGAGTGCTTATGTAATTAAATTACACACAAGAACATCATTAGCAAAGGGTTAATCTGCACTGCAAATTCTCAGTCCTCACATTATTCCCCCCTTAAAGAAAGTTTTGTCTCCGAAACTTGACCACGTACCCACCGTAATCGAATTCGGATATCACTTCACCACTGCGGTATCACCTTTGAGTACTGGTCAGTCTCATTTTCTTGAATCTCGATAGATCAACCTCCGAAGAAAGGGGAGAATAGAACTGCGGTTCTACTCGGACAAGACGAGGGAAATATACTAGCTAATATTTATGGATCAAAACCCACCGAGATCAACACCATCCAAAAACCTGCAGTCAAAACAGTCCCGCTACTAGGTTATCCAATCCCATAATTATCAAATCTGAGATAATTACTTACCACTCAGAAACTCTGTCTACCCAATCTTGGTCCGCGTAGGAATAACCGACTCATCTACGTCGAAAGTTCACGTAGAAAAGTCATGGGAAAACACCACAAGTCTGGAGTATATCTTCGTAAGTCAAAACGACACACTCCGACTAGCCAACCACATTAACCAGCTCACCTTGAGCGAAGGCGTATTGTTGTTCCAAAACCTGAGTCAATAATACTCACCTCGGAGACCATAGTCTCCCACCAGTTTAAAATATAAACAACCGAAGTCAAACCCTTAGTATCGAAAACCCACCTGCGGTATTCGACACTCCTAGATTCAAGACCTCCCCTTCCACGTAGGCCAAAAGGTCCAAGGCAGACAATACCAATTGAGCTCGACAATTTTGTCTCCTCAATAAATTAATCCGGTACTATCGGACCACCATATGCTGCTTGCAAGTCCATCCCTTGGTGCATAGGGTTGCCAATCACAAGATGCGATAATTACTATAGGCGATGCCCAACACCTGTCTCCACGAGACCCTGTCGCTGCCGTTCCAAAGGAACCCTAGCGATTGATGTTCCCAGCAACACCAAACCTGTCTCACTGAGACCCAGGCGCACCTGTCACTAAATAACCGGACAAGCGTACCATTCAGAGGTTTGCACGATAAGCCGAATCGCAAATCTTATACGCTATCACATACCGTGATGATCAAAGCCAAAAACTAGGCTCAAGCCACTCGTCAACCGCGATTTTGAACCTCCCAGCAAAAGGCCGAGACTACTAACCAAATAAATCTTTTAGTTGTGACCGACCCAATCCAAATGTCCCTATCGGGGAAAGGGTATTTCGTCCCAACTTTCGACAGCATATTGTCTGCAGCCAATGTACTTATCAAAAGAAAGCGAAATACTCAAAGATCCACTGCCAACGATAAGTTGGAAGGGTGACACATCGAAGTACCAAACCACCTGATACATCTTTACGGAACCAAAACCGTTGAAACAGCGACTTTGCAAGTTGATATTCGAAATTAGATCAACCTTGAACCGACTCACTGGGAGTCCCACGATATACTAACCAAGGTGTTGGACAATTGCACACTATGTAATCACCACCAGGACTCACACCAGAAACTGTGTCTCTTCTAATTAGTTTAGCAATGATGTCAAGAATTACCATGACTATTAACGAGAAGATAATAGGAATGCAGGTATGCATAATGTGTATAACAGTTCAAGAGACTTCCATAATTAATTAAGGTAACTACGTAAACTGAAATTCATACATGCGCTCCCGCGTTCGGGTGCATTCATCGGTTGAGTCGAAACAAAAACAGGCCCGCCAACTGCTTGCAACGAAGTCACTAGAGGAGAAGTCGCACCCCGCAGCAGTCCATTACCTCTAGGGCAATCTCGACATAAATGATCTGGCTGACCGCATTAATAACAGTGGTCTCGACGTCGAGGGCAGGAGGTCACCCAATGCGCTCGACTGCATATTACGCAAGGTCGATTACCTCGATGCTGTCTAACAACAAATTCATTCTTGGTTGCAGGCTGGGGCAGAGGGTTCGCATATAAAATCGTAGGACTATGAGTGGCAGTCAGGGTTGTAGCAGATCTTTGGGGACAGTTTTCTTGCTTATGCCCCACCTGACCACACATTAAGCAATGATTATGACGGCGGGAACAGCAAGTAGTCAAATGCTTCCCATCGCAGATCTTGCAATGCTCAACATTAGGCAAAAGACTTGCAGAAACACTCCTGGTAGATGATTGAATTCAAGGATGCTTGGGTGGCTTAGTGTTGCTCGATGATCCACCCACCACATTCGAACGAGGCCGCTTTCCGAATGCATTTTCGCTCGAACTCCCTTTCTGAACAAAGTCCACTCGTTCGTCTGAGGACTCTGACGGGTTGCATATTTTAAATTCCGCCAAGCTCCCTCCCACACGGGCTAGCTCCACGGCAAGGGAGTCAACACCCTCGGCAGAAATAGTCGACGTCGTCGTATTCGATAAAACGCCAATAGCACTCGTGGATCTAGGGCCGCCCGTCACCAGCATAACCCAAGCGACCACCGCGGCTGTCGTAGGTACGATCGCCGTGGCACCTAGAAATGACACTCCAATGGCTTGAACACCCGAAGGCCAATAACCGCCTCGCAGGCCATCAGCAACATTACCCCCAGTTATACTTGCGTCCGGGCCCCTCGACGGCGGAACCTGTCCCACTTCAGCTGCAGCCTGCTGCTACACCACTTGCTGTACTAAACCGGCCAGTGCGGCCAACTACTCCTCCAACCATCGGAGGTCGTGCACAACAGCAGAAGTCTCGACATTAGCGCGTCGTCTCTCTCTACTGCGTGCCATGTGCTGAAACAGGCAGGGTTAGAGTCAAATTAGAGAACGTACAGACTCAGCTCTATTTACCAAGACTCAAACCCAACCAACCCCGCACTCTCGTGTGCCTATATACCGTAGGTCTTCTTATAGGTCAACCTAATCAATGGTTCAGTTTTTTTATTTTTCAAAACAACCTGTGAGTGGTGCCATGGTTGTAACTTGGCTCTGATACCACTTTAATCTGCCACGCCCTGAGGTCCCTTTTTGATTTAAAAATGAATGCGGTCAATGCAGAAGTCTCAATTTCCTGACCCCAAGGTGTCACGCCCTGGACTTCAGCGGAAGCTCACCAGTCATGTGCACAGACCTGCCGTGTACACCACAACTTTAAGTATACAACAGGCGTCTACAATCAACATAGTAAAAACATAATATCTTAACCAAGTAATCGGAGGAAAACTAAAAGTTAATAAACTTATACAACACAAAGTCTTATTATAACTCAAAAATAAAATACATTCTACATAGATCCAATATACAATTACTGAACTAAACTAGAATAAACTTGTAGATGTTCATCTATTTAATATCGAGAAGGCTCTAGCTAGTCGCTGAGCCCTCGCCAAGAACCCTAGCCTTTCCCGCTGTGGAAGGCTCTGCACAAAAACAATCAACAAGAGGGCGTGAGAACTATTAAACAATAGTTCCCAGTTGGTAAGCCGCCGAGAGTGGCGAAGTACACCACTAGGTCAACTGAGGCATTAGTAAACAATAATAAGTAAGCAAAGTAAATGCAACGAGTAAATGAAATAGTTCAACCACAGCATGTCTCACAAGATACATTTTCTAACATGTCTTATATACTAGTTTATCATAACAAGTTCTATAAGTCATGCTAATTATCAGTTTAATCAGCTATATGTCATGCTATATGCAGAATATTATCATAATTTAACTAGCTAATGACATCATGTAGCTATTTTCCTACATTAGCAAGAGTGTAAATATTCAGATACTATTACTATACTACCGACTATCAGGGATGTCAACCTTCTAGTATATTCATTACTAGGTATATTCAACTAATGGTATAAAGTATCTTTACTACTATGTCCATCTAAGGTTAAGTCACTTACATTAACCCAATTAACAGGAGACTTACACATGGTAAAGTCCCGGCTCATGCCGTGCCTAATGGCCCCGATGGTAGTATACACTGCCCATAGCAATCCACTTGGGCGCTCAATCTCGTACATAAGCGTGCAATCTGTTGCATAGGCCAATTCCGCAGTGCTGGCTTGTGGGACGCGACCCTCACAAGCATGTGCGAATGAGCACATTGGCAAGCAAGCGTAATCCATAGCATAGGTATCAGTTCATCATGTCTCTAACATAGAATCTCAACTCGACACAAGGTCGACAATCAATACTAAGTCATACTCCACTATCAACTACTTGGCGACATATTTCTACCAATAGATAGTATGATTTAAACAAGTACATGCTTAATGTCATATTGATGATTCTAACGGGTTATACCCGCATACTCACATATAGTCCTTTCACTACTCCCTATACATAAGGAAAGTGGTTCACTAAGGTCATACTCAATAACTCATTCTAGTGTTCATGTAACTCATGGCACATATTCTACATAAACCTCTACTACTTGGAGTAAACCAGTGTTATGCAAGTCCTTCTACTTGACTACACAAGTATAACTTCATGTCCAATTCTAGTTATTTAACTAGATCATATTCATTGGTATAATATACATGTTATGTCATAACGCCCAATTCTAGTTACTCGACTAGGTCATGTATATACATACATGAAATTCATGATATTGTTATCATGTAAAACAAATACCAACTTATCAACACAAGTAAGCGAAACATTATATAAGGTGCTCTGTACACGATTCACATACATGTATATGTATGTAACTTCAGTGTATATAATATGCTAGAAGTTCGGTCATCATGTCTACCACATGGAATTGCATGATTTAATTCAAGATGCATCATCATAATACTTCAATCACTTAGTTGTCCAACCGAACCAAATGTCATATTCATGACTATACAGCTATTCTCTATGGAATGATGTCATACTTGACTTGTCTACACAAGTTTACTAATATCTTGAATACATGCTAACCAAGCAAGCAATCTATATAGGCTAGGCAATTTCATAATCCTTCCTCTACTACCTAGAGTTCCATTATATCCTATATGATATGCATATTGATGTTGCTCCAACTGATTTAAATAAACATGTATTCACATGAGTATGCAACAATTCCAATTCTATAATGTTAAAGAAGATATGAGGGAATTCACCCATTTCGGTAAGTCAAAACCACCTAATTGCTGTCGACTCTTGTCGATTCCACAAACGAAGATAATCTGAAGCTTCAAAGTACCCTAACAAACTTTCTAAAATCAGTTAGGAGCTTAACCAAACTTTTACATAATAATCCTCACATAGTTATATAGTCTAGGTTAGAATCTCACTTAGAAGTAACCAAAGTTGAATTCCTCTTCAATTCAGGTTGGAACACATCAAAACCAACCTTCCAATGCTCACAAATCTCAGCCAAAGGAATCCAATACTCTGCTGTGCACCTGCTGTGAACATACACCCTAAACTCCATCAATACTACCACTAACACATTCAAACTTAAAGGAAGTTAGGTTACTTACCTTGCGCAGCCCCAACTTAGTTTGAAGCACACCAAAACCAGCTCACAAGAGTCCTCAAACTGAGCCAACAGAGTTTATACAACCTGCTGCGAACAACACTAAAAAATAGCACCGCTATTATCACCAATACACTTATTATAGCCTCAACTCAAAAGAGAAGTTAGCTAATCACTTTCCAAAGTTGTAACAAAGCTCCCTACTGAGTTAGGGTTGAAGAAACACAGCGGAACAACTCTTCTACAGCTGCTACAAAGCTTTCCAAAACCAGCTGGCAACAAAGAAGTAAAACAAGCTCAAACTCCATTACTATAGCATCAACTAGAGAGGAGTTAAGTAGCTTACCTCGTAAAACTTCAACTCAGCTTCCTACTGAGTTAGGGTCACGAAATACCTCTCCCCAAGACTCCTTTCCACTCTTCTACAGCTGCTCTAACTCTCCAAACCAGGAAACAACAAGAGAGAAGAGGAAAACAAGCTTAAATCCTCAATTCTACTAAAAAAAACCCCAAAACCCTAGAGAGAGAAAGAGAGCAAGTCTTACCCTGTTCTCTGAGCTTCAGCACACCTTAAGCTGCTGCAGGGATCAAGCTAGGGTGATAAAAGGATAAGTTCAAAGGTGAAATGACCAAAACAGCCTCAGCCATGTAGCTGCTGTACTGAGTACCGGTACTCGAGCAAGTTGGTACCGGTACTCGGTGCAAAATGCAGAATTTCCCCGCTTCAATGCACTTTTGCTCTTCCGGCCATTTGATCACTCAAGTAACTTGCCGAAAACCTCTCGACAACCCCTCAAAAGATGTAGAATAGTTTCAATTACTATTCTAACACTCGAACTTCGCAATTTGCTAAAGTTCAGTGTACTACACAAGGTATGCAAAATCCGCCATAAATATAGTGAGTTCACTGTTCACACGGACAGAGTCTTCTCTGTATTTGCACGGCGTCACACAAGTACAATATACAACCACAACTGTATGAACATCCACATACATAACCACATCACAATTTTCACTTTATTCGATCACAAATAGATATAAATTCACATCTGTTAGTTTAAAACGTTTTCTATCCGGAAACTCATTTTGAAATACTAAGAATCGTGAAAACCAAGAAAAAGCCTTTTTAAAACCATTTCCCATATGGAAACCCTTTTCTTTTAAAACGCGCTACCACGAGAGATAGAAAACTGTCTTCATTTCAAAAGAAAACCATAAGTTCTTTATTACATTCTCAAAATCCCATTTATCCAATTTAAGCAAACCACTGAACCATAAATACTAAGTCAATTATTAAAAAGATAGGCTTGAGGAGTTTAACCAAAAAGACAGGTCGATAGCTCTATCGATTGCTAAGATGCGCGCTTCACGAACCGTCCCAACTCGGACCAGCAATGTCACCTGAAAGGGGGGGTGGGGGGTGAGAACATGTATACATGTCTCCCCTCCCAGTGGGTACCGCAAGCCGACGAAGGCGAGGAGTACTCACCGACAGAAAGAGATCATCAAAGTCATAGGTATATATCACAAATACAGTAGCTATAATGCCGGACGGAAAGGGAACAATAATAGAATATATAACTACCGCTACTGTAAAATAAAACATAATGCATACATGGATATCATAACTACAGTAGCAATGATGCATGGGTAAAGAATAGTACATAGGAATATAATTAACTAGCCGCTACTGTAATACAGAACGAAGTGCAGATATATATCAATAGGACGATCAGTCCCAAAAATACCCAATCATAAACCTGGCATGACGGTCCGCAGACCTTAAACTTGTGCCATTGCCACTCTACCTGTATATATCACCCAGACTAGGCCTCTAGACTGACAGGCTGCATATAACCCAAACTAGGTCTCTGGGCTGACGGGTCGGATATATGACCACTTTTTCGAAAAAGAACACCTGGCCGCGGTGGATCAGACCGCTGGTGTTCGTGAAATGCAAACGAGTATGTGGCGATCGATACTGATATGCTCAATAGCCAACCGTCGGCAGCTAGCCGATAATTCTACCCCTCAGGGTATGTCGACCGTATAGGTCATCGAACCGTAAGGAACACAAGTACCGACCACTCAAGTCAACTAGAATGGAACAACTCAACATCCTTCCGAAGGTATACAAGTATCGACCACTCAAGTCAACCAGGATGGAACAACTCAATATCTTTCCAAAGGTATACAAGTATCGACCACTCAATGTCAACTAACATATATGCACAAGAACCGACAAATAGGTTACAATACGAGATAAAAGAAACCGATCGAAGAGGTGACAAGAATGTCAAATCATGTATCAATGTAATCTATAATCATCCGTCGGCAACTAGCCGACAATCCTACCCCTCAGGTATACCGACCTCATAGATCATTAAACAACAAGAGTCACAGAACCAACCGAATATGTCACCACAGATAGTCCACTCTACTTCTATATCATGATGATAAATACGGAAAGTAACCAAGTAGAGCAATAAGTACGAAGTCAAAGGGTGCTAGGCTCATAACATGATATGCAAGGTAATAAAGAGAGGGTGGAGAGAACGTCACCGAATGTGCACCACTATACCGACTTCGGATCGAAGTACCCACCTGTACGTACGTTGCATTGGTCTCCCGACTGCGGAAGAATATCAACCGGACCTACGAAGGGTCCACCGGGTTAGAATCCAACCTACGAATACGAACCACTAACTCACAATCCCCACCTGTAAACTCACGGGAATCAGTTTTTCAAAACCGATTGCCGTAACTCGCCGGAAGTCCCGAAAATCGCACCAGGACTCTATAGGGACCCACAAACTGTCCCGAAATTTACCGACTCGCGCCACGAGTCACCCGCTGCCACTAAACACAGTAATTTGTGTGACCTAGCAGCAAACGCATCTCCTTACATCGAAACGATTATCGTCGGATAATCGTTCCGATCCGGTTTCCCGTAATGTCAATTTCGACATCGGAACCAACTATCGCTCACCCGTCATTTCTGAACCCTCAAAATGATGCGAGTGACCAGCCAACAAGTCTTAGCAACCATATAATTTTTCATGAGGCACCGTTTGAAATCGCGTTCCGTCGGCGGATTTCGCCGAAAAACGCACCGAAAATCGACATCTGATTTTCGAAAAGGCCTGAGGCCTTGGACAACCAGTCCAGAGGTCACCCGCTGCCCGCACACATTGCCCACATCAACTATGAAACGTGAATTTGCATATAAGCTCCCGCGATTACATAAAATCACATCATTTTATGTGATTTTTGGGGTTTTACGACTCGACGGCACAAACCGAGGACTTTCGAGCTTGGCCGAGACGCCAGCTGATAGGTCTCGACATGCCGGAGGGCGTGCTCATGATTCGGAGCATAGCCGACCACTGTGGATAGCGCGGGAGCGACGCAAAATTCAGCGAACAACGCGCACAGTGCCTGAGCAGTGCTTGATTCGCAAACTGGGGCTCCGTTGACCCCAAAGGAGGTGAGCACGATGATCGGCACGGATCAGGGATCGTCGTGCTCACTTTCGGGAGTGTCGGGGTGCCCTCGGATCGTTGGAACAGCGACCCGAACTAGAAACAGTGCGCAGGAAATGTAAAACTAGCTTACCGAAGCTAGGTGGAGCACGAGATGGCCGACGGTGTCTGGACGGCGGGCGCGTCGGCAAGGAAAGGTTGCGGCCGGTCGGAGGAGGCCCGGGCATGCGCTAGCAAGTAGCTGGAGGTTGCCGGTGGCGTGGTGGAGCGACACGAGCCCGTGCGGCTCGGCTCGACTCGGGCTCAAGGGGCAACGGCAGCCGGGGGAGCGCTGGGGCAACGGCGACCGGTCGCCGGAGGCCAAGGGATGGCGGCGCAGCCGACCGTGGGTGGTGGCACGGCCGACCGTGGGCGGTGGCGGCGCGCAGGGACCAAGGTGACCCCAGTCGGCCCAAACCTGCACCAGGTGGCCGCATGGAGCTAAGGCGGTGGGTGAGGGTCCGCGGGGACGGCAGCGACGACGGCGGCGAGGGGGTCGCCAGAGGCCTAGGAGGGCGGCGACGACTCGTGGGCCACGAGCTGAGCTAAGCTCGGCCCGAGCTAACCGAGCCAAGTCGCCGATCGCCCAGGCGGCGACGGCGGCGCGCGCGGACGGCGGGGGCCAGCTGGGATGGCACTGGATGTCGGGTCTCGGCCAGGGAATAGGGTCCTGAGGCGTGTGGGTGATTCCCTGAGGTTGATGGCCAAGGTGGTGGAGACAAGGTGCAGAGAAATGCAAGGCTAGCCTTTTCGGCGGCTAGGGGTGGCATTTCAACTCACTGTTCGCGAGCCAACTCATGTTCAGCTCGAAATAAGCTCGAGATCGAATCGCTCGTTTAATAAACGAGCTGAATACGAGCTGAAAAATTAAGCTCGTTTAATAAACGAGCCGAACACAAGCTGGGGTTCAACTCGCTTGTGTTCGGCTCGATAACAGCTCGAATACATATATTTTATATTATATAATTTATTTAATTTATATTTTTTATATATAAATAAATAATTATATATAAATATATTTTTATTATTTAATTTTAGCAAATAAAAATATAAATGCGAGCTTAATTATAAAAAGACTCATTTATATGTAAAGTTTCAACTATTAGATCAAAGTCTAATGGATAAAATTTTATAAATTTATTTTTTATATATTTAATCAAATTCTTTTTAATTTATTGTTCGTTGGCCAGTTAACGAGCCAGCTCGTGTTCGACTCATTTAATAAACGAGCCGAACACGAGCCGACCCCAGCTCGCTGGTGTTTGGCTCGTTTACACCTACCGGCGGCCGGGGACGCTCGCCGGCGGTCGAGGTGCGTGCTGTGAGGGGCTGAAAGATGGCTAGTGACGGCTGGGGCGCAGCTAAGCTAGGTAGACTTCTAGGGTTAGGGTTTCGTGCAAGAAACCCTAGTTGCACCATTTATACAATGTGCAGTTTTGCAAGAAAGTCCCTCAAAGCTGAGAATTTTCAAGCAATTTCCTAACAGCATGTATGTTTCGCGCATACGCACCTCAACGTTCTAAATTGCGCAAAACGGTACATAAAATGTAGGGCTTTTTCACGAATTTTCTGTTTTGTCATTGTCAACCCCTCAACAAATATTATGCGATTCCCGGAGATCCGTCCGTCGGATTTCCGATCGGATCATGCCAGCGCATTCAGCATGACTGGGGCATCAAATCTACAATTTTGTTTTTTCAGATTTGGTCGCTGATTTGCAACGAAACCTATCCCCTCACCAATCTTCCAAAAACCACACATACATTTGTAAATCCAATAAAACACCTTTTTTCTCGAAAACCATGCATCAAAACCTAAATCCGTCAGTACCATTGAGTCCAGGATAGTCGCACCGTCGAAAATGAGCTATTGGATCACTATGAACAGAGTCCAATACGCACCAAAAGCCATCTCCACTGATTGGCCTCTCCAGAAAATGAGAGTTACTATTCACTTTAAGTGATTAGTATAGGTCGCGTAACTTCTCCATCCTAACTTTTTTTTTTTTGAAACTTGACGAGTGCTTATGTAATTAAATTACACACAAAAACATCGTCAGCAAAGGGTTTATCTGCACCGCAAATTCTCATTCCTCACATCTTTCCACCATTGCTGCTGTCCTCGTAGAAGTTTCTTCACCTCTATTTTTTAGATTCTCCATTTACTCAACCAAACTACATAACTTATAGTTTGTGCATTTAAGCATCCATTCATTTGAAACTTTTGGAGAAGATGCTCCTAGTTCATGGTCTACACTTTCCTTCAAATTTAAAAGATTTGAACCTTGTTCTAAAAGCTCTTTGGATTTCACTTTATCACACCATATGAAAAAATCACAGTAGTTATCGTTATTCTTTCCATAATTTCGACATCCATAAAATTGCCTTTCTCTACTTCTAGATTGCTGTAAAGTTCTTATTATAGCTATCTTGTTACATTTGCACCAAACTATTCTATCTTCAAGAAAATTTGTAGTAGATGCAATCAATCACCTGCGTAGAATATTAAAATTAACACGTAAATAAATAATAATAGTTTTTTCGAAAAGAAATTCGACGAAAAGCAATAGAGAAATCTTGGCTATCTGTGTGACAAATCTGTGATGCGCAAGGCATTCTCTTTGTAAATAACTGATTATGGTTTTTTCGATAAGAAATTCGTGTTCTCCAACTGTGAATAGTTTGTCCTCTTATATGTAATTTAGATGTGCAATGCATGTGTAGTCCACAATATTTGTAATGCATCTGTTGTGCAAATTTTATTGTTGTATGGCTTACAATGCACACAAGAATGAATTAAAAAGTTATGTTTGAGAAACAAAATGATCACAAGATTTTGGAACAGAATGATCACATGTCAGTAGCGCCGAGAATACGAGCCAATGCGAATTGGCAAATTAATCGAGCATACATTCCTAATGCAGCTTGTTCTTACTCAGGTCGAACTCAAAATTTGCTTAAGAACCTTGTTTCTCTATTTCTTTTTTCTTCTTTCACTTTTGAAATCCTTGTTTTTCTATTTCTTTTTTCTTCTTTCACTTTTGAAATCCTTGTTTTTCTATTTCTTTTTTCTTCTTTCACTTTTGAAATCCATTTTTCATCTGTCATATGGCATACATTATGTACTTCCTCTCATTTGCATCCTAAGAGCTCAGAGGTCTATGTGAGGAGGTGTTTGGATTGTTTTATGATTCTTGATGCCCATAATGGTTGCTTCTTCTCATACATACTACAGAACTTAATGCAATTAGAAATTTGTTCTGCATGATGTTTAGTTTATGATGTCAGTTGATCTGCAACATGTTACAGAAAAGGGGGATGACAAATATCTGATTGTCAAAATTTGCCACACAGATGGCCAAAATTTGTCACACATCACCAACTGCTTATTTGTCCCCACAGTTTGAGCAGTTTCTGTAAACCTAAGTTTCCACTACAAATAGAAAGCAAAAATGAGTTTTGGTTGAAATGTGCTTCCACTGTTATTAATTTAATAAATAGAAAACACGATGGTTATAGCTTAATCTAGAATTTAAAAATTTAAAAAATTAAAAAAAAATTAAAAATTACCAAGTAGCACATGGTTTAACTATCTCAGAATAAAAATAAAAAAATAAATAGAAAATTTTATTAAGTTTTATTTATTAAAAATTTGGGATATAAGAAATATTTGGTACTAAACAAATTTCGCGCACTCGAGAATGGCGTCAAGGATCGAAGGTGTGGGAACCGCCGCAGTTGGAGAACTAAATCCTTAGATCGCTGCCCAGGATCGATCCGTGTAGCTCGCGGGGCCGAGGGAGCGCGCCGCGTCCGGGATCAATCCTGTAGTGCGCGGCCCGGAAGGTGTCGGTGGAGGTGCGCACGACTCGTGTCGTGGCATCGTCGGAGCCTCCACCACCGGAGAGATGGGGAAAGAGGAAGAGAGATGGAGGGAGAAAAGAAAAAAAGAGAATGGATTTGGTAGGGGAGCCAGAGAGAGAAAGAGAGAAAGAGGGGGTTGCCAAAGAAAGAAAGAGAAAGAGTGGGTTACTACTCGCCAGAGAGAAAATAGATAGAGGGGTTCAAGTGCAGAGAGAGGACAGAGAGTGTAACGCTGTTTCTTACCTTGTGGTCCAACTCCACCGACTAACTGTGCATGGATCTCGAAACAAAACCGATCTAACGGTAAAAAATTCCCAAGCACAAAAGCTTCTGTGTTTTTAAAAGCACAGGAGCTCTACTTTCTCTCTCTCTATATATATATATATACTAATGAAGGCTGATGCTACACGGCGAAAAATTTATGTAAATTTTAAAATATTTTAAATTATATAGTAAATAGCACGTAAATTGCAAAGTCAGTAATATCAGAAGATATTCAATTTAAAATTTAAATTTTAATTTAAAATCAAAATTTAAATTTTAAATTTAATTTTTTATTTTTTGTATGTGATCCAAAATTATACGAAACAAAACAAAAAGGGTTAGAAAAGAAGGGAAAGAAGGGAAAAAAAAAGTTAGAAAAGGAAAGGAAAAAAAAGAGAGAGAGGAGTGGATCCCACAGTGAAAAAAAGCTAAAAAACAAAAATACTATATATAATAAATAAATAATTATAAAAAATAAATACTAAATTATGTAATAAATTATTATATAATAATATATCTATATTATAAAAATAAAATACTATATATAATAACTAAATATATATTTATAAATAAAATTATAT